>NC_069502.1:1087928707-1088008707 GCF_027579735.1 Bombina bombina
CTTGTGTTGCAGCAAAGCCAAGCAGGCTGAAATTAATCAGTTTAACCAGACCTGAACTATCAAGCAGATTTCAAAGGAACAAGATCTTCCTGTCTATAAATCAATCCAGATTGGAATGCATAGAAAGAACTGTTTGCAGAAAAATTCAAGTGAAGTCTGTGTTGTGTGATTATTTTATTAGGTTTATAATGCTGTTTAGCAAAAGTTTTTTTTTCTTCATTTAACTTAGTTTATTTATATATTCTGTGCTGTGTGATTATTTTATTAGGTTTATAATGTTGTTTAGCATTTAAAGTATTCATTTCAAAGCTTTAAAAATAATGTATTAGATGTTACTTATGACAATTTTGAGAGGGGCCTGGAACCTATCTCCCTCACTTCCCATTGACGTAGATTATAAACTGGGCTTCAATTTACAACGGTTTCGATTTACAACCATTCCTTCTGGAACCTAACCCCGGCGTAAACTGAGGGCTACCTGTATGTATATATATATATATATGTATGTATATATATATATATATATATATATATATATATTATATATACATACACATATACAGTGGGGCAAAAAAGTATTTAGTCAGCCACCAATTGTGCAGGTTCTCCCACTTAAGAAGATGAGAGAGGCCTGTAATTTTCATCATAGGTATACCTCAACTATGAGAGACAAAATGTGGAAACAAATCCAGACAATCACATTGTATGATTTGGAAAGAATTTATTTGCAAATTATGGTGGAAAATAAGTATTTGGTCAATATCAAAAGTTCATCTCAATACTTTGTTATATATCCTTTGTTGGCAATGACAGAGGTTAAACGTTTTCTGTAAGTCTTCACAAGGTTGTCACACACTGTTGCTGGTATGTTGGCCCATTCCTGCATGCAGATCTCCTCTAGAGCAGTGATGTTTTGGGGCTGTCGATGGGCAACACGGACTTTCAACTCCCTCCAAAGGTTTTCTATGGGGTTGAGATCTGGAGACTGGCTAGGCCACTCCAGGACCTTGAAATGCTTCTTACGAAGCCACTCCTTCGTTGCCCGGGCAGTGTGTTTGGGATCATTGTCATGCTGAAAGACCCAGCCACGTTTCATCTTCAATGCCCTTGCTGATGGAAGGAGGTTTGCACTCAAAATGTCACGATACATGGCAACATTCATTCTTTCATGTACACGTATCAGTCCTCCTGTTCCCTTTGCAGAGAAAACAGCCCCAAAACATGATGTTGCCACCCCCATGCTTCACAGTAGGTATGGTGCAACTCAGCATTCTCTCTCCTCCAAACACGACGAGTTGTTTTTCTACCAAACAGTTCTACTTTGGTTTCATCTGACCATATTACATTCTCCCAATCCGCTTCTGGATCATCCAAATGCTCTCTAGCATACTTCAGATTGGCCAGGACATGTACTGGCTTAAGCAGGGGGACACGTCTGGCACTGCAGGATCTGTGAACCCTGGCGGCGTAGTGTGTTACTGATGGTAGCCTTTGTTACATTGATCCCAGCTCTCTGCAAGTCATTCACTAGGTCCCCCCGTGTGGTTCTGGGATGTTTGCTCACCGTTCTTGTGATCATTTTGACCCCACAGGGTGAGATCTTGCGTGGAGCCCCAGATCGAGGGAGATTATCAGTATGCCTTCCATTTTCTAACTATTGCTCCCACAGTTGATTTCTTCACACCAAGCTGCTTGCCTATTGAAGATTCAGTCTTCCCAACCTGGTGCAGGTCTACAATTTTGTTTCTGGTGTCCTTCGACAGCTCTTTGGTCTTCACCATAGTGGAGTTTAGAGTGTGACTGTTTGAGGTTGTGGACAGGTGTCTTTTATACTGATAACAAGTTCAAACAGGTGCCATTAATACAGGCAATGAGTGGAGGACAGAGGAGCATCTTAAAGAAGTAGATACAGGTCTGTGAGAGCCAGAAATCTTGCTTGTTTCTAGGTGACCAAATACTTATTTTCCAACATAATATGCAAATAAATTCTTTCCAAATCAGACAATGTGATTGTCTGGATTTGTTTCCACATTTTGTCTCTCATAGTTGAGGTATATCTATGATGAAAATTACAGGCCTCTCTCATCTTCTTAAGTGGGAGAACTTGCACAATTTGTGGCTGACTAAATACTTTTTTGCCCCACTGTATACTGTATATGCTGATTTGTTGTTTTAGCAAAGTTTAATGACCATCCATATTTATTTTTGGTCTCTTTATTAAGATACAAAGAGAAAACACAGGAAATATGTAGACAAAATATTAAAACCCCTCACTATTTTCAGAACAAAATGGCTTCTTTAGGAAAAAGTCATTATTTAGTGTGACTTCCCTTGGCACCAGGCACATCTTGAACTCTTTTGGGGAGACTGTCCTGAAGTTTTCTGAAGTAATCTTCTAGTTTAAAATACCAGGCTTCTTTCAGCACGTCTTAAAATTCTTCCTTAGATTTAGGTTGTCTTTTATTTCTCTCTCTCTGTCAGGTGATCCTATACTGCCTTTTTAATATTCAGGTCTAGAATCTGTGTAGGTCAGTCCATGACTGTCAGTGTCTTATCAGCTATTTTTCTCTCCAAATATGATTTCACTGCATTAGCAGTATGCTTGGGATCGTTATCATGCTGAAAAATAAAACCATTCCCAATCAGGCGCTTTCCAGAAGGAATGGCATGATGAATTAAAACCTGTCTGTACTTTTCAGCATTCATGATCCCATCAATTCGGAAAATATCTCCAACACCACTGGCAGAAATGAAGCCCCAAACTAGGACAGACCCTCCATCATGTTTCACTGAAGGCCGCAAGCACTCATTCTTCCATCTCTCTCCAACTCTTCTTCTCACATATTGTCGACAATTGGACCCAAACATTTTAAACTTGGATTCTTTGTGAGCTTTAGCATATTTTAGCATTTTTACCCTAATCCCATTTTGAAAAAGTGGTTTCATGACTGCTACCCTTCTACAAAGACCATTCCTGATCAAGCTTCTTCGGACTGTAGAAGGGTAGACTTGGCATCTCCATGAAGCTGCCAGATGCTGAGCCAGCTCCTTGCTGGACTTCTTCCGGTTTCTCAAAGAAGAAACTCTGAGGAACTTCTCATCAGATTGTGACAGTCTTCTTGTCCTTCAGTCCTTTTTTCCCCCTTGACCTCACCTGATTCTTCATATTCCTTTATAACAGCTTGAATACCACATCTTCAGTATCCAGTTTGTTTGCTGATTTCCCTTTGAGAGTGGCCTTGCTGGTGCAAAAGTATGATTTTATGTCTGTCAAATTCTGTGATCTTTGGCATTTTGAATAGAATGATGTGATTGAAAGTTGGTCTTATTAGCAAGCTTCCAATGAATTAAACTCATACCACATGTGTATGTAATCCTCAAGCATGTCTTGCACAAACCTGGTGTAATAAACCTTTTTCACAGCAGTCATTTTGACATGAAATAGTAGGACAAATACAAGTGTTAGCAATGACATTAATTAGGGCTTCATTCCATTTAGGTTTACGAGAGCCAGGTTGCTGCTATTGCTCAAGTGTGAGGGGAGGTCACACTAAATACTTGCCACTTTATCCTATAGAAGCTGTTTTTTTCTGATTTTTAATACTGCATACAAATATCCTGTATTTTCTGGTTGTATTCTAATAAAGAAATGAAGAAATAATTATATATGGTCATTATACCATTGCTAAAACAACAAATCTAATGGTGGCCTAAGACTTTTGCACAGTTCTAAATATATATATATATATATATATATATATATATATTTACATAACAACATTATATATATATATATATATATATATATAGTTCATCAAAAATTATTTTATCATAAAACATAACATTTATTATATCCAAGAAGGATACAGGAGTGCATAATCTACCATTTTGGATTCAATTTATAAAAGGTACCCATTAGATACCAAAACGTCATTGGACTATATATATATATATATATATATATATATAAATATATTTTTTTTTAAATTTGTATATATATATATACATACACTATATATATATATATATATATATATATATATATATATATATTTTTATATATATATATATATATATATATATATATATATATATATATATATGTTACGTTTTATGATAAAATTATTTCCAGTGTGTGGTCTTCTGATGAATTATTCTGATTGGTGCTCTACTGGCACCATGGTATTCATCAATAAAAAAATTTATGATGTGCAGGTCCTTTCTACTATGGCAATATACAGTATATATATATATATATTATACACTGATTACTGATTGATATATTGTGCTCTGTAACTTTGAGAAAAGCAATAGATTTTTTACATGATGATTACAAATATCACCTGTTATGAGATGGCAGCGGTATATATATATATATATATATATATATATATATATATATATATATATATATATATATATATATATATATATATATATATATATACAGTTGTATGCAAAAGTTTAGGCATCCCTGACAATTTCCATGATTTTCATTTATAAATAATTGGGTGTTTGGATCAGCAATTTCATTTTGATCTATCTAATAACGGAAGGACACAGTAATATTTCAGTAGTGAAATTAGGTTTTTTGGATTAACAGAAAATGTGCAATGTGCATCCATATGAAATTAGACAGGTGCATAAATTTGGGCACCCTTGTCATTTTGTTGATTTGAATACCTGTAATTACCTAGCACTGATTAATTAGAACACACAATTGGTTTGGTAAGCCTATTAAGCCTTGAACTTCATAGACAGGTGCATCCAATCATGAGAAAAGGTATTTAAGGTGGCCAATTGCAAGTTGTTGTTCTCTTTGACTCTCCTCTGAAGAGCAGCAACATGGGGGCCTCAAAACAACTCTCAAATGACCTGAAAACAAAGATTGTTCAACATTATGGTTTAGGGGAAGGCTACAAAAAACTATCGCAGAGATTTAAGCTGTCAGTGTCCACTGTGAGGAACATAGTAAGGAAATGGAAGACCACAGGCACAGTTCTTGTTAAGGCCAGAAGTGGTAGGCCAAGTAAAATATCGGAGAGGCAAAGGCAAAGGATGGTGAGAATGGTCAAAAACAGCCCACAGCCCACCTCCAAAGACCTACAATATCATCTTGCTGCAGATGGTGTCACTATGCATCGTTCAACAATTCAGCATACTTTGCACAAGGAGAAGCTGTATAGGAGAGTGATGCGGAAGAAGCTTTTACTGCACACACACCACAAACAGAGTCGCTTGAGGTATGCAAACACACATTTGGATAAGCCAGCTTCATTTTGGAAGAAGGTGCTGTGGACTGATGAAACAAAGATTGAGTTATTTGGTCATAACAAGGGGCGTTATGCATGGTGGCAAAAGAACACAGCGTTCCAAGACAAACACTTGCTACCCACAGTAAAATTTGGTGGATGTTCCATCATGCTGTGGAGCTGGGTGGCCAGTGCCGGTACTGGTAATCTTGTTAAAGCTGAGGGTCGCATGGATTCCACTCAATATCAGCAGATACTTGAGAATAATGTTGAGGAATCAGACACAAAGTTGAAGTTACGCCGGGGCAGGATATTTCAACAAGACAAAGACCCAAAACACTGCTCAAAATCTACTCTGGCATTTATGCAGAGTAACAAGTACAATGTTCTGGAATGGCCATCCCAGTCCCCAAACCTAAATATCATTGAAAATCTGTGGGGTAATTTGAAGAGGGCTGTCAATGCTCGGCATCCATCAAACCTAACTAAACTGGAGATGTTTTGCAAGGAGGAATGGTCCAAAATACCTTCATCCAGAATCCAGGCACTCATTACAGTCTATATGAACCATCTAGAGGCTGTTATTTCTGCTAAAGGAGGCTCTATTAATATTGATGTGATATTTCTGTTGGGGTGCCCAAATTTATGCACCTGTCTAATTTTGTTTGGATGAATATTGCACATTTTCTGTTAATCCAATAAACCTCATTTCACTACTGAAATATTACTGTGTCCTTCAGTTATTTGATAGATCAAAATAAAAATGCTGATCCAAACACCCAATTATTTATAAATGAAAATCATGGAAATTGTCAGGGGTGCCTACACTTTTGCATACAACATATATTTATATATATATATATATATATATATATATATATACAAGTGGCCCTCGTTTTACAACGGTTCAATTTACACCGTTTCAGAATAACAACCTTTTTTCCAGTCATGTGACTGCTATTGAAAAGCATTGAGAAGCAGTGCATTTATTAAAATAGCCAGTAGGGGGAGCTGTCCGCTTGTGTTGCAGCAAAGCCAAGCAAGCTGAAATTAATCAGTTTAATCAGACCTGAGCTATCGAGCAGATTTCAAAGGAACAAGATCTTACTGTCTATAAATCAGTCCAGATTGGAATGCATAGAAAGAACTGTTTGCAGAAAAATTTAAGTGAAGTCTGTGTTGTGTGATTATTTTATTAGGTTTATAATGCTGTTTAGCAAATGTTTTTGTTCATTTAACTTAGTTTAATTATATATTCTGTGTTGTGTGATTATTTTATTAGGTTTATAATGATGTTTAGCATTTAAAGTCTTCATTTCAAAGCTTTAAAAATAATGCATTAGGTGTTACTTATGCCAATTTTGAGAGGGGCCTGGAACCTAACTCCCTCACTTCCCATTGACTTACATTATAAACGGGGTTTCAATTTACAACGGTTTCGATTTACAACCATTCCTTCTGGAACCTAACCCCGGCGTAAACTGAGGGCTACCTGTATATATATATATATATATATATATATATATTGACAGTATATACGTATATATAATACAGTTGTAATCAAAATTATTCAACCCTCATTGCAAATCAGGTTTCTTGTCAAAGATTACAGACTTTCAGCTGTTTGCTATGAACAAATCAAACAAGAGGAATTTTAATAGTTTACAACACAACTAATACTTTTAGTGGTTTACCAAAATTCAACTGAAAATGCAACTTTTTACTTTTAATAAATTCTGCTGTCTCAAAATTATTCAACCCCTTCATGGCAAGCACCTTTAGTACCTAGTAAAGCACCCTTTTACTGTTATGACCTGCTGCATACGAGATGCATAGCCAGACAACAGCTTCTGGCAGCGTTTCTGAGGAATATTAGCCCATTCTTCATGAGCAATAGCCTCCAGTTCAGTAATATTATTGGGTTTGTGTGCTTCTACCGCCTTCTTCAAATCTCACCAAAGATTTTATATGGAGTTCAAGTCAGGTGACTGAGATGGCCACTTTAGAAGGACTTCTTCATCAACCAAGCCTTGATGGAATTTGAGTTATGCTTGGGATCATTGTCCTTTTAGAAGGTCCAATAATGCCCAAGCTTCAACTTCCTCACAGATGACATGATGTTTTCTCCTAGGATTTCCTGATGCTTCAGTGAATCCATCTTCCACACGCTGCAGGTTTCCAGTGCCAGAGGATGCAAAGCAGCCCCAGAACATCACCGAGCCACCACCATGCTTAACTGTAGGCAGAATGTTCTTTTCAGCATATGCTTCATTCTTCTTCCTCCAGACATACAGCTGATACATTAGGCTGAAAAGTTCCAGTTTTGTTTCATCGCTCCACAGAACAGAATCCCAAAACTTTGCGGGTTTATTTATATGATTTGGGTCAGTAGTGGTTTACGTCTTGGAGTTCTGGCATGGAAACCTTCTGTGTTTAGTATGCGCCTTACTGTACAAACTGAAACATCAGTGCCTATTGCCACCAAGTCTTGCTGCAGGTCTTTTACAGTCACTAAAGGGTTTTCTCAATCTGCCTTCTCATAAATCTGGTTGCAACCGTTGATAGCTTCCATTTTCTGCCGCGTCCAGGTAGTGTAACCACTGTTCCTTTAACTTTGAACTTGCGAACCATGCTTCCAAAGGTGTCTCTAGGAATATTCAGTGTTTTCGCTATCTTTTTGTATCCTGTTCCTTGTTTGTGAAGGGTGATGATCTCTTCTCTTAACTTTTTGGACGATTCTTGTGACTTAGCCATATTTCTTACATGCAGTCAAACATTGCACTCAACAAACCCCTAGTTGGTTCAAGTATTTCATGTGTTCTAGCTCAAGCACACCTGTTGCAACTAGTGAAGCCCTCGATTAGTTGCATCAGGTGTGCTTGAAGCAACACCTGTTTTGCATATGTGTGCTGTTGTGAAGGATTTTATTCAGGGGGGTTAAATAATTTTGCGACTGCAGAATTGATTAAGAGTTGCATTTTCAGTTGAATTTGGGGAAATCACTAGGGGCGCGATCCGATAAAGATCGTAGTTTGCGGCACAAGCGAGGGAACCCCCGCCGCCCGTAGTTTCAGCTCGCAACTCAAGCTATCCTATATACGGCGCCGTCAGATGCTAAAGTGCCGTAAGTCTGATAAATCAGCAATGTCCAGAAATCTGCGTAAGTACAAATTTCTGGAGTCGCCAGTGACTTACGGCACTTTAGAAACTGCCAGCGCCTACAAAACCTAAGTTATAAAATCACCCGTACTGTCTAACACGCCTCCCAAACATAGCCTGACACGTCTAACCCTCTATCCGCTATCCCCCCTCACTATCCTAACAATAAAAAATGTATTAACCCCTAAACCGCCACTCCCGGACCCCGCCGCCACCTAATAAAGTTATTAACCCCTAAACTGCCGCTCCCTGACCCCACCGCCACCTACATTATCTATATTACCCCCTAATGTGAGCTCCTACCCCGCCGCTATCTACATTAACTACCCCCTAATGTGAGCTCCTACCCCGCAGCCATCTACATTAACTACCCCCTAATGTGAGCTCCTACCCCGCCGCCATCTACATTAACTACCCCTAATGTGAGCACCTTACACCGCCGCCAGCTATATTAAAATTATTAACCCCTAATTTAATCCCCCTATACCACCGCCAGCTATATTAAATACATTAACCCTAATCTAATCCCCCTATACCGCCGCCAGCTATATTAAATACATTAACCCCTAATCTAATCCCCCTACACTGCCGCCAGCTATATTAACCCTAATTATATTAGGGTTAATATAGTTAATATCGTTATTATATTATATATATATATTAAGTATAATAACCCTATCTAACTCTAATATCCCTAACTAAATTCTTATTAAAATAAATCTAATTAATATTAATATTATTAATTAAAATATTCCTATTTAAATCTAAATACTTACCTATAAAATAAACCCTAACATAGCTACAATCTAATTAATAATTACATTGTAGCTATTTTAGGGTTTATATTTATTTTACAGGTAACTTGGTATTTATTTTAACTAGGTACAATAGCTATTAAATAGTTAATAACTATTTAATAGCTACCTAGTTAAAATAATTACCAATTTACCTGTAAAATAAATCCTAACCTAAGTTACAAATACACCTACACTATCAATAAATTAAATAAACTACAAATATCTAAACTAAAATACAATAAAATAAACTAAACTACAAAAAAACAAACACTAAATTACAAAAAATAAAAAAAGATTACAAGATTTTTAAGCTAATTACACCTATTCTAAGCCCCCTAATAAAATAATAAAGCCCCCCAAAATAAAAAAATGGCGCTAATCGGATTGAATTTGAATCTGATTGGCTGATTCAATCAGCCAATCAGATTTTTCTACCTTAATTCCGATTGGCTAATAGAATCCTATCAGCCAATCGGAATTCGACGGACGCCATCTTGGATGACGTCATTTAAAGGAACCTCATTCGTCGGGAAGTCGTCATGCCGGATGGATGTTCCGTGTCGGAGGAGCGAAGAAGAAGATTGAAGATGCCGCTTGGAAGAAAACTTTGCCCCGATGGAGGACCTCTTCTCTGCCGCTTGATTGAAGACATCGCCGGATGGAAGACTTCTTCTTTGCCGCTTGGATGAAGACATCGCTGGATGGAAGACTTCTTCTCTGCCGCTTGATTGAAGACATCGCCCGGATCAGATGAAGAGTTCTGCCCGGCTGGATGAAGACAAGATAGGGAGATCTTCAGGGGGGTAGTGTTAGGTTTATTTAAGGGGGGTTTGGGTTAGAGTAGGGGTATGTGGGTGGTGGGTTGTAATGTTGGGGGGTGGTATTGTGTTTTTTTTACAGGCAAAAGAGCTGATTTCTTTGGGGCATGCCCCGCAAAAGGCCCTTTTAAGGGCTGGTAAAGTAATAGAGCTGTTAACTTTTGTATTTTAGAATAGGGTAGGGACATTTTTTTTATTTTGGGGAGCTTTATTATTTCATTAGGGGGCTTAGAATAGGTGTAATTAGCTTAACAATCTTGTAATCTTTTTTTATTTTTTGTAATTTAGTGTTTGTTTTTTTTGTAATTTAGTTTATTTTATTTTATTGTATTTTAGTTTAGATATTTGTAGTTTATTTAATTTATTGATAGTGTAGGTGTATTTGTAACTTAGGTTAGGATTTATTTTACAGGTAAATTGGTAATTATTTTAACTAAGTAGCTATTAAATAGTTATTAACTATTTAATAGCTATTGTACCTAGTTAAAATAAATATCAAGTTACCTGTAAAATAAATATAAACTTTAAAATAGCTACAATGTAATTATTATTTACATTGTAGCTATCTTAGGGTTTATTTTATAGGTAAGTATTTATATTTAAATAGGAATATTTTAATTAATAATATTAATATTAATTGGATTTATTTTAATAAGAATTTAGTTAGGGATGTTAGAGTTAGATAGGGTTATTATACTTAATATATATATATAATATAATAACGATATTAACTATATTAACCCTTATATAATTAGGGTTAATATAGTTAATATATAATATAATAACTATATTAACCCTAATATAATTAGGGTTAATATAGTTAATATAGCTGGCGGCGGTGTAGGGGGATTAGATTAGGGGTTAATCTATTTAAAATAGCTGGCGGCGGTGTAGGGGGATTAGATTAGGGGTTAATCTATTTAATATAGCTGGTGGCGGTGTAGGGGGATTAGATTAGGGGTTAATAAATTTAATATAGCTGGCGGCGGTATAGGGGGATTAAATTAGGGGTTAATGTAATTAATATAGCTGGCGGCGGTGTAGGGGGATTAAATTAGGGGTTAATAATTTTAATATAGCTGGCGGCGGGGTAGGAGCTCACATTAGGGGGTAGTTAATGTAGGTGGTGGCGGTGTAGGGGGCTCACATTAGGGGGTAGTTAATGTAGGTGGCGGCAGTGTAGGGGGCTCACATTAGGGGGTAGGTAATGTAGGTGGCGGCGGTGTAAGGGGCTCACATTAGGGGGTAGGTAATGTAGCTGGCGACGGTGTAGGGGGATCACATTAGGGGGTTATACTTTTAATGTAGGTGGCGGGGGGGTCCGGGAGCGGCGGTTTAGGGGTTAAATACTTTACTAGGGATCGCAGTTGACAGGTAGATAGACATTGCGCATGCGTTAGGTGTTAGGTTTTATTTAGCAGGTAGTTTAGGGAGTTACGGGGCTCCAATAGACAGCGTAAGGCTTACTACGGCTGCATTTTGTGGCGAGGTGAAAATGGAGTAAGATTTCTCCATTTTCGCCACGTAAGTCCTTACGCTGTATAGTGGATACCAAACTGCGCGGGTTTGGTATACCTGCCTATGGCCCAAAAAACTATGGGTGAAGGCAGAAATATACGAGCGTAACTTCTAGGTTACGCCGTATATAGGATACCAAACCCGCGCAAAATTCGGCGTCGCCGGCATTTGCGGGCGACGCTGCATATCGGATCGGGCCCTTGAAGTATGCATTGTGTTGAGCTATTTCAATTGCTTTTGTTTGATTTGTTCATTGCAAAAAGCTGAAAGTCTGTAAATTGTACATTGTATTTAATTCACATTGGGTGTTCTAGTACCAAGAAAAATTGGCAGCCCTGTGGAAACCCTCGGCAGACATAGTTAATACACCCATAACTTAGTTACTTGATTGTTTTGCTGCTAAGTTTTCAAAAGCTGGAAGCTCTGCAAGTATGGCATAAAGGTGTATTAAAACCTTTATGTTTTTCATTTATAAATTATTTAAAAAAAAAAAAAAAGCAATGGCTCAAAATCAAACAGGAAAGAACGAAGTACATATTCAGTGTGGTGATATTGCTATTGCTGCAGTCACAGCTAAATTATATAGTATCGTTTATTACGTAACGCTCGATAGTTCTAATGACCGAAGAGACTTTATAAAATGCCTGTTAGTCTGTCTGACCTTCACAATACAGATTGATTGACTGAGGCTTCCCTTTTGTTTCCAAAAAATCAAAGTGAAATAGAATGCCTTGAGTGGAAATCAAAAGTCTTTGACATACAGAAATAAGCTTGCTGTGCAATATTAATACCTACAGGCAGTTTAAATTTCTTTGTAAAGAGTACATTTTTTTTTCACCTTGGACTTTTTATATAATCTAGCGATATTATTAAATAGAAAATTTAAACATGTAGCTATAATAAACGAACACGACAGAAATATTTGTTCGTTACCTGAACATTTCTTTGTGCTTAAGGCAGTAGTAGGCCAATACTTCTTCAGATGGCCAGATACCTAGAAAAGAAAAGATTATTTCTGCATAAAACAGTATGTACATTATATTACCAGCATGCATGTATAATGTGAATAATTTAAATAGACATTAAAGGCATATTTTTCATATATGCATCAGAAATTAAGCACTGTGTGTTGTTTTTAAAACTAATAATTTTCATTTATCCTAAAATAAAAAGACAAAATAAATAAGGTATTTGCAATGTTATACCAATGACTATCTAAGGAATTAAATATATGACTTTATGACATTTAATAAAATAAATACTATTCGTGTATGAAGTTTAAGACACAATACATGTGGTTAAAGAGACACTAAAAAACATGTAATTAAAGACATTTCTGTTGTGTTTCTTAAAATAACATTTTAGCCAAGTCTAAACATTTTTAAAAGACATTAACATTTTGTTTGCTGCAATTATTTTTCAAAACCCACCCACCATTTGCCTTATATGGAAAAGCCAATCTGGGTTTTAGTCAGCAGACAACAAGGCTATGTCATAATCTTAGTATAAAATGCTGTGTTTTGTAGTTGTAATCAACTAAAGCTAATTAGTGGAAAGTTATTCAGCAGCGTTGGCCTTGAGAAGTCAGCAGATGCATTTCAAGTTCTGATAATTAAAAAAACACAAATTTCAGAGCTAAATTAAATAAATAATGAAAGTGCATTGCAAAATTGTGTCATTACACATAACTAAATGTTTTATTTAAATAGTAAGAATGTATTTACTGTCCCTTTTCAAAAAGTCACTAGAACATTTCAGTTTATGGACAGAAATGCCATCTGTGTTGGTAGACTGGAAGGGGAGGCGCTACGGGTTGGCTGGCCGCAGCTTTGCTCTGAGAGAGATAGAGCACAGAATACTCCCGCAAGGCCAAGTATTTCCTTGAGGTAGCTAGAGGAGGCTCGGAATAAACGCTCATGGGGAAGGAGCGGCTGGCGAACATTACATACTGCTCGAATCTTCGGTGTCTACCAAAGGACGCATCGAGACCCGTGATCTGGGTTGGCGATAACTAGTAAGCAGAGCCAGGCTTTCCAAACAATATCTACTATTGATTGATGGCAGCGAGGCGGACTTGGATGCAGTAACAGGAGAGCATTCACAGGAAGCAGTGTGGTAGTACAGAGGCCGTGACGGAAGCACCGGAAGAAGGGCTTATTAACAAGACGGTGAGCACTCAGGCAAGTGAACTCTCCTTAGCAGGGTTTCGACTTTCTCCCTTTACCAAACAGGAGGTGGACAGGGTCCTGCACTTGATGACCAGACTTTGTTACAGCTGGACTGGGGGAAGAAACCTTTAAATACTTACTCGGCTGTTGTTTCCAGTGTACAGTGTGTGGAGTCCCCACAATACTTTCAAAATATTTTTCCTCTTTTGGGGCAAAGTGATTCCGCCTACATTCCAAGATCCCAATTGAATATTATCTCTCATTCTAAAAGGCTACATTTTGGTATAGTATTTAGAGACTAGGGCCCAGAAGAGAGAAAAAAAAAAGGACACCCCACATCGAATTAAAATAACACAGCATAAAATAAATCACAAACTCCCAGTAGCAGTTGACGCAGAAAAAGCGTTCGACTCGGTAACATGGGATCATTTATTTACAACCTTATCTGAGTTTGGATTGCAGGGGAATATTAAGAACTTTATCCAATTGATTTACACAAATCCATCAGTTGCTATCCTAGTAAACGGAATACCTATCCCAAATGTTGTGCCTAAAAAAGGCTCTAGACAAGGATGCCCGCTTTCCCCATACCTATTCAATCTAGCCATAGAACCATTAGCCATTATGCTGAGAAAGAAATTAGATGGAATATGGTTAGGACAAAGGAAACTTACCTTTCTATTATACGCAGATGACTTATTAGTATTTATAAGAGACTCTGGAAAAAACATCCCTATTTTAAATAATGTGATGGAAGAATTTAGTGCCTTTTCAGGGGTATACACCAAACTCTACTAAGACAGAGATTTTGTGGCTGCATAAAACAAGGAATAGTTTTCAAAATTTTCAATTTAAAGAAGTAAACACAAGTTTTAAATATCTTGGCATAGTACTATCCAAAAACCCAAATGAATGGTATGAAATGAACTATCCCCATTTGTTTGATAAAATATACAGGGATTGGGTGGAGCTAGCCATCAGAGAGAGAGGACATGTGTGCCTGCAACTCCTCCGATAAATACATTTAAATGTCTAAAAAAACTGTGAAATTGGCAAAAAGAAGAACCTATGCATAACTAAGAGAACTGCAGTGCAACCTGTATCTGGTCTCAGAGAGATAAAACCCTCGCCAAGACTGTTAATGGAGAAATCCAAGAAGTGACACATCACTGGGCCTACTACCAGGAGGGGAAGTATGGGCCCTATTCCCTGGCTACCGTATAGCTGCCACCTTGAATAAGAGCCCTATAAACAGTAAGGGCATGCTTAAAACATTGGTTCTAGCCGATTGTCAGCTGAGGAGTAAGGAGTAAGGACCCATTAAGGGTGGGATCTAGGACTGCCGCGCGGAAATGCTCAACGCACCAACAAGCAAGACCGGACTTCATGCATTAGTCACGATCGGACTTAGTTGTGACCATTAAGGGGCCAGTTGCTTACACTGCAGGCTGGGTGATTGCTGGAGAGAGAATACCATACAAAGTTCCGTCAGCTTATGGCGTGAGTCGCCATATTTGAAAGAACAGTGAGTGCTCGCCGGATTGTAGTCCACAACACGGGGTCCTATGCTTGCAGCCTACATGTACCACAGCTCTGAGCCACGTGAGTTGCACACAAGAAAGGAGGATTGGGCCATTATGAAGATATCAGACGTCTGGGACCAGCATACCCAACAGCCTAAAGATCGGCACCCTAAGCTTGAAGGCAAGCATAACAAATCTGTCTTCCTTCATAAAGCCGCCAGCATTGGGAGTTAACAGTGATAATCCTGAACAAGGAGTGGGAACCCACATTCCACCTATACTCATGGCCTGGTGGACACTGGTGGTCACTTCTAGCAGCCCAGCTTTAAATTGTCTGCTAGTCTCAGGCATCCAACCTACTTCCTAACACTCAGTTTAAAAACATGAGACTGCTCCTAAGAGTGAAGATAACTCATGGGGGATTTTACATTCCAGCCCTCTGACTGAGAAACTTCCCTACATGGTGAGACTTACTGCCTTAGAAGACAGTGCAATACTTCATCTTGTTTGGACTTTGTTTTTACATTTCTTGTGGGTCAGATGTTTTACTTGCTATGTGGTTATGTCTCTAGGACTATGAGGCCAGTCATTATTGTGTCTAGCTCTGTTTGCTTGGTGCGAAGTGCTGTGCACATATAGTGCCCTCCCATATTCCATTAGTTAGCCAATATTATATCTGATATATCAGGTGCCACCAGTTTATTCAGACTTCCTACATATCTTCATGTGTGTGCAGCTTTTTTTTATAACCAGGCAATCTGTATGCTCAAATGGAAAGAAGAGAAACCCAGAAATAAGTCGGCAGCCTGGTGTGTAAAGTCAGCAAAAAAGTTATCGTTTAAAGTGCAAAGTGCTAATGCAAGAACCCTAATATTTCGTAGTGTATTCACTAGTTCACTTGCTCCAAATGTAACAATGAAGACCTCACTCACCCAATCTAATGGGGAAGGCAGGTATCGCCGATCACGGCTGTAAGTTCCGTCCGGACGCCTCTGTGGGGGCACGGCCCAATCCTGGCCAATGAAGCACACTCTGGAACGAGACAGAGAAATCCTTGCTCCGCCTCAACTTATTCCAGACACTTGCTCCTCCGGTGAAACCAATATCGCTCCACCAGTGACGTAGTAAAGTAAGTTCCTATTTCAATTAGGAAACTGCTGGGTTCAAGGTAGCACAAAATACACTCTCTTTTGCGAACAAAGTGGTTATGCACAGTGGGAAACAGCCAAACTCCGGACAATAGTAACTTTTCAAGAGAGAAGTGGAGGCTGTTTCCTTAAAACAATTCCTTTATTTATTCAATTAAAACGGCAAACACAGCAAAGAAAGGACATGGTGTAGAAGGCGCAACACAGTCTGGCTTACGCGTTTCGGATGTAATCCGTAGTCATAGCCTACTGTGATGTGCTCTACACCTGGTTTAAAACAAGTTAAAACAAGTGTGATTGGTAAACATATACAGACACGCCTTCAAGTTCCTACCAATGTCTACAATCTATACAGTTAACTCACTGGTTACCGGAAAGCACGATCATTGTGCATACATATGGTTGTTCTTTAAATACTGCAAAGATATATATTTTATATTACATTCAAAACTAAATAGTATGGTACTGAACAGTAAATATCCACTATGATAGATACATTAATAGGTTCTCTTGTCCCCAAAGCACGTGAAGTGCACACTGTAAATAAAGTTCTCAATGTAAATAAATACAAAAATGATTCGAGTGATCACTGTTACGTTGGTGGCCAAAAGGATCTATCTAGTATATAGGATAAGAAATTCATACATCAATGCATAGATGGCATGTAAATAAATGGACAAATAAACAGACAGGTAAGCACATAAAGAATAAATATATCCTAGGGAAGGAAACATAACTTGTATTAGGAGAAAGATGTTTATACTATCGAATAACATCTAATATACTTTGTTATGAACAACAGATAGTTACCTCCCCTAATGGATACATATGGAATATAGTGCAGGTTAAGTACAACATGACATGTCGATGTGCCATATGCTTGTGTAATATGATCAAATTTGTTTATATATTGGTTTAATAATAGATATCTAAACCCATTCATTCCCACAGGTTCATTGCATCATATCTTGAATTTAAACCATCTGGCACCCGTGTGCCCAAGGTAAAAATCCAAAAAGCCTTGCGTCTAGCGAGCAATTGATCCAAGTCACCCCCTCTATCGGGCCTGGTAACTTTCTCAATTGCACACCATGTAAATCCTTTCAGATTATTGTCATGGTAGACTCCAAAGTGTTGTACTATTGGAGTCGTGGATTTTTTGGTGGAAAAAGAGGAAAGATGTTCCCTGATCCTAGAGTTCAGGTCTCTTGAAGTGAGTCCCACATACTGAATCTGGCATAATGTACATTCAATCATGTAAACTGCTGATTCTGTTTTGCAATTCATACATGAATTGATCTTGTAGCTTTTCCTTGTTTTGACACTCATGAACTCTTTGGTCACCTTGGCAAAATCACAGGGCTTGCACTTTCTGTGACCACATCTATACATACCAGTATGTTTTAGCCAGGATCCCTTTTCCCCCTTCTCAGTTTTCAGCAATGTTGGCGAAAGTATAAGTAATCTGTATGCTCAATCATATTTAGGCTAAATGCCTTGCAACAACCCCGTATGGACCTGTTGTACAGTTAACACAACAATAGCCCCATTAGTTTTATAAGCTGTCCCCAGGTTTAACATAGCTTTTTATATGCTTAATATAGTTATTCAAAGCAAAAATAATCAGCATTGCGTCATCACTACTCCTCTATGCAACTCTATATGCGGGAACTGTTCATGAAGACCACTGTTTGCCGTTTTTTCTCACTATCATGGCCGCTCAAGGTTGTATGATCATCTCAATATGTGTATGTTAACTTATGTTCTCATCTCCCTTAAGAATTTACATCATGCATAGTATTAATAGACGGTGCATTTTTTTTTTCTTTCTTTTTCCAGAAGTCATTAACCTTTGGAATACGCTATGTGCACCTTTAGCGCAACTTCAGGGATTTCGTTTATGGTATCCCCTCCATATTTTAGATAGCAATGCCTGTAGGGGGTAGTGTGAGAGGTCTACTAGTTTGATTCTCCCATAGTGTCTGCTTACACCACAGTTGATTTGCATCGCTAGATCACTTATATTTATGATATTAGCATTAAAGCAAAGTAATGTATATAACTATACTCAGCTGCAGTGCTAGGTACAATGTGTGTTAGGTACTGATTGTGCTACATACAGAGTGTGCTAGGTACAGTAGGTACTTGGTATTGAGTGTGCTAGATACAATGTGTGCTAGGTAATGTTTGCATTATGTACTGTGTGTTAGGTACTGCTTGTACTATGTACTGTTTGGGCTAGGTACTGTTTGTCCTAGGAACTGTTTGTGCTAGGTACTGTTTGTGCTAGGTACCGTGTGTGCTAGGTACTGTATGTGCTAGATACTGTTTGTCCTAGGTACTGTTTGGGCTAGGTACTTTATGTTCTAGGTGCTGTTTGTGCTAGGTGTTGTATGTGCTAGGTGCTGTATGTGCTAGGTACTGTGTGTGCTAGGTACTGTCTGTGCTAGGTACTGTGTGTGCTAGGTACTGTCTGTGCTAGGTACTGTTTGTGCTAGGTACTGTATGCGCTAGGTGCTGTTTGTGCTAGGTGCTGCATGTGCTAGGTGCTGTACAGGGAGTGCAGAATTATTAGGCAAGTTGTATTTTTGAGGATTAATTTTATTATTGAACAACAACCATGTTCTCAATGAACCCAAAAAACTCATTAATATCAAAGCTGAATATTTTTGGAAGTAGTTTTTAGTTTGTTTTTAGTTTTAGCTATTTTAGGGGGATATCTGTGTGTGCAGGTGACTATTACTGTGCATAATTATTAGGCAACTTAACAAAAAACAAATATAAACCCATTTCAATTATTTATGTTTACCAGTGAAACCAATATAACATCTCAACATTCACAAATATACATTTCTGACATTCAAAAACAAAACAAAAACAAATCAGTGACCAATATAGCCACCTTTCTTTGCAAGGACACTCAAAAGCCTGCCATCCATGGATTCTGTCAGTGTTTTGATCTGTTCACCATCAACATTGCGTGCAGCAGCAACCACAGCCTCCCAGACACTGTTCAGAGAGGTGTACTGTTTTCCCTCCTTGTAAATCTCACATTTGATGATGGACCACAGGTTCTCAATGGGGTTCAGATCAGGTGAACAAGGAGGCCATGTCATTAGATTTTCTTCTTTTATACCCTTTCTTGCCAGCCACGCTGTGGAGAACTTGGACGCGTGTGATGGAGCATTGTCCTGCATGGAAATCATGTTTTTCTTGAAGGATGCAGACTTCTTCCTGTACCACTGCTTGAAGAAGGTGTCTTCCAGAAACTGGCAGTAGGACTGGGAGTTGAGCTTGACTCCATCCTCAACCCGAAAAGGCCCCACAAGCTCATCTTTTATGATACCAGCCCAAACCAGTACTCCACCTCCACCTTGCTGGCGTCTGAGTCGGACTGGAGCTCTCTGCCCTTTACCAATCCAGCCACGGGCCCATCCATCTGGCCCATCAAGACTCACTCTCATTTCATCAGTCCATAAAACCTTAGAAAAATCAGTCTTGAGGTATTTCTTGGCCCAGTCTTGACGTTTCAGCTTGTGTGTCTTGTTCAGTGGTGGTCATCTTTCAGCCTTTCTTACCTTGGCCATGTCTCTGAGTATTGCACACCTTGTGCTTTTGGGCACTCCAGTGATGTTGCAGCTCTGAAATATGGACAAACTGGTGGCAAGTGGCATCTTGGCAGCTGCACGCTTGACTTTTCTCAGTTCATGGGCAGTTATTTTGCGCCTTGGTTTTTCCACACGCTTCTTGCGACCCTGTTGACTATTTTGAATGAAACGCTTGATTGTTCGATGATCACGCTTCAGAAGCTTTGCAATTTTAAGAGTGCTGCATCCCTCTGCAAGATATCTCACTATTTTTTACTTTTCTGAGCCTGTCAAGTCCTTCTTTTGACCCATTTTGCCAAAGGAAAGGAAGTTGCCTAATAATTATGCACACCTGATATAGGGTGTTGATGTCATTAGACCACACCCCTTCTCATTACAGAGATGCACATCACCTAATATGCTTAATTGGTAGTAGGCTTTCGAGCCTATACAGCTTGGAGTAAGACAACATGCATAAAGAGGATGATGTGGTCAAAATACTCATTTGCCTAATAATTCTGCACTCCCTGTATGTGCCAGGTACTGTATGTGCTAGGTACTGTGTGTGCTAGGTACTGTGTGTGCTAGGTACTGTTTGTGCTAGGTACTGTATGTGCTAGGTACAGTTTGTGCTAGGTGCTGTATGTGCTAGGTGCTGTATGTGCTAGGTGCTGTTTGTACTAGGTGCTGTTTGTGCTAGGTACTGTTTGTGCTAGGTACTGTGTATGCTAGTTACTGTTTGTGCTAGGTACTGTTAGTGCTAGGTACTGTTTGTGTTAGGTACTGTTTGTGCTAGGCACTGTTTGTGCTAGGTACTGTTAGTGCTAGGTACTGTTTGTACTAGGTGCTGTTTGTGCTAGGTACTGTTTGTGCTAGGTACTGTTTGTGCTAGGTACTGTGTATGCTAGTTACTGTTTGTGCTAGGTACTGTTAGTGCTAGGTACTGTTTGTGTTAGGTACTGTTTGTGTTAGGTACTGTTTGTGTTAGGTACTGTTTGTGCTAGGTACTGTGTGTTCTAGGTGCTGTATGTGCTAGGTGCTGTTTGTGCTAGGTGCTGTTTGTGCTAGGTACTGTGTGTGCTAGGTATTGTGTGTGTTAGGTACTGTTTGTGTTAGGTACTGTTTGTGCTAGGTATTGTGTGTGCTAGGTACAGAATGTACTGGGTACTGTTCATGCTAGATACAGTGAGTGTAGGGTACGGTTTGTGCTAGGTGAGATGTGTGCTAGACACAGTTTCAAGATCCCTCAGTGACCTTCCAATCAATGCTATCTCCCTCATGTTGCTATGTTTAGTTGTCTTAGATTATATATTTATAGGATACTGAGAGATTGATATAATACGACGTATTGCTGGAATATAATCTTCTCCTCATGAAGCACAAAAATGTCCTTTATACTGGCTTCTGGAGTTCTAAACTTAATTCACATGTACTAGCCCCCCCCCCACACACACACACACACACACACATTCAGAGCCCACATCAGGGTTCAATTTAGGTGAACTATTTTCACCCCAAAACATGTTAGAACTGCTTATTTAAAGTCTCCTTCCCCTATCAAGGAAGGGTTATCTGATATATCAATGTGTGATAGCAATTGTAACCGGACCTGCAAGTCCGATCCTTTTGTGTGTCTCTATTAGAGCAGGGGTCCTGCGTGTCCCCAATTGTTACTTCCAATTCTAAAACCGAATAAAAATTTGTTTAAAAAAAAAATTAAAATATATACAGGGATTTGTCAAACTGGTCTAAATTTCAGCTTTTTGCTTAGTGGTAAGATAAATTTGATACAAATTATGCTTTTTCCAAAACTTCTTTACATGATGCAAAATGTTCCTTTTTTCATTAAAAAAGCGGACTTGTTCGAATTTAAAAAACAATGTATACAATATATTTGGGGCCAGAAAAGGAAGGCAATCTCCTTTAAAAAATGGTCCTTTTTAAAATTAGAGGGAGGTTTATCATTACCAGATATCGAATTGTATAGTATAGTATGCTTAGGTAAATAGCACTAGACTGGATCAACGATAACGAATATTATACTTCTTCCAGAATAGAAAATCAGATAGTGACACCATAAGCTTTATTACACTGCTCAGAGAAAGAACTGCCTAAGGCAATTAAAGACATACGTAAACATTGAAAAAATAGCAGCAACCTGGAAAAAGTCAGTGAATATTATACAGAAAATTTTAAATTGGCTGAGGAAGCTACAATATCCACGGGATTAAGAGAACCCCATTTTAAAATAATAAATAAAACGTATATTACTCCATATCTGAAATCGAAATGGGCGAATAGTAATTACTTATGTGATAAGTGTAGCTACCAGGCAGCGGATCTATATCATTGCCTTTGGATCTGCCCTAAAATCAAGAAATATTGGAGTAAAATTGAATTCTGGCTGAGTAAGATCATTTATGCCAAGTTCAAAATTCTGGATAATCATGTTTTCTTCCTAAAAGAAGAATATAAGGGCGTAATAAATAGAAGGTTCATAAATTTGGTAATATTGAATGGTCGGACATTAATATTAAAATATTGGAAAGCTAAAAAGGCACCTAGGCTAGCTGAATTTATACAGAAAATAAATAGCCACCTAACCCTGGAACAGTTTGACATCTCAGTTGATAATGAGACTAAGATAAAATGTTTTTTTAATAAATGGAAAAGCTTGATTCTCATATACCCAAAAAAGATGCAAGTACAAATGATCGCTCCTTTTAAAGGTTCAGTATTTCTGGAAACAGCTTTAGAACGAAACGAGTTCCCAAGAGACTAGGACCCCCTTTTTCCTTTTTTTTCTTTTTTTTGTCAGTTTATTATTTAAAATTTGAATTATTTTGATACGGATTCAGAAAATTGAAATCTATGTTATGGATCTAGGAAAAGAAAAGGGTAAGAGAGTGAAAAACTATGTAACCAATGGTAGATAGCTTACCCAGCATATATGTATGTTTAAAGTATGTATTAATTATTTAGTATTATACATTTTGAGATGAAGAAGGGTACTGAGTAAATTCATTGTTGCGGATGTAATACAATACAGGGCTAGTATATATTACATAGTAGAGGATTTTGCTTGGTCAATGTGACAAGTTATGCCTGATAGTTTAAGGATAACTTGAGAAATGACTGTACTTATTCTCCAGATTTTAATTTTCTGATTTTGAATATGATGTTTCGTAAAACTAATAAAAAAACATTTCAGTTTATGGGGGGGGAAATATATTAGAAACAGAGCTGTGCTATGGACACAAGATATAACCTGTAAAGGAGTGTCAGAAAGCAAGCGCACAGCTTGTATCACTCAGATTCATGGCATTTACAGCAGGTGGTTATAGAAAACCTCTTGGCAAAGATAGATTGAAGATTGTTTATTAAGCCAAGACCCAAAAACTTTAACTGAATGTTACATAGCATCTGACAATGACATAAAAACAATAACTGGTGTGATTTATAGGTGATATCTTAAACCATTTAACAAACAAACTTAGTCTCTTTCCATAGGAGGGTTTTTTACGCAAGCAGGTTGTCTCAGCAGAACAAATGAATATCCAAATAAGGTAAAAGTGTAAAAAAAAACAACTTATAGTGACTTAATCTGTGTATATTTTATGTTGGCAGAAGCCTTCCACAAGTTAAAGGGATTTTTGCAATATTTTATGGTTTCATTCTTTAAACAAAAAGATGAAGGGTTGTGTTAAAAATGAAACATTTATGCACCATTTGATTGGAGGTGAGGGGCATATTTATCAAGATCCGTATGGAGCTTGAAGCCCCGTGTTTCTGACGAGCCTGAAGGCTCGCCAGAAACACAAGTTATGAATAATAACTCGTTATTAATAATAACCTGCTCTGAGGCAGCGGACAGATATCTCTGAAAATCAACCCGATCCAATACGATCGGGTTGATTGACACCCCCTGCGATTGGCCGCAAATCTGCAGGGGGGCGGTGTTGCATCAGAAGTTCACCAGAACTGCTGGTGCAATGATAAATGCCGAGAGCGTATGCTGTCAGCATTTATCGATGTGCGGCGGACATGATCCGCAATATGGATCATGTCCGCTCGCACAATAATAAATAGGCCTCTGAGTGTGATGTGTATTTTTACCATGGATAATTTTAAAGGATTGCTGTATGTATTTTGCTCTTGGTGTCATATCATAATGTTTTGTATTGTATTTGTTTGAATTTGATAATAAAATTGAAGAACTGTTTAAAATGGTATGCTCTGTCTGAATCATAAAAAGAAAAAGTTCATATGCCTTTAATTTTATTGAAAACTAACCCCAGTAATGCTTAACCATTCACCACCCTGTGCTCAGACAGATTTGATGTTTTTCACTAATATTTTGAATTCAAGCACAGCACGTTTTTTTAAGCAACACAAGATACCGGTATATGTTTTGTTTTTTGTGCTCAGACCATACTACAGTTTCAAAATATATTTTTCATTTATATTTGTTGAATATAATGGGAAAAAAGGCAAAGCACATTTAGAAACAGTAACATTTATTATACATGGTAGGGACGTTCTATATACTTTAAGATCACAAGCTTCCAAATTTAAAGGAACAGTAAACACCTTTACAATTTTATTTAAAATCTTTTGTTTAGCATAATGAAACGACTTTGTATCCTACTTCCATTATATATTTTGTCCACTTTTTATATAATTTAGTTCTGAAAATTGAGGATTTTCTAATTGTAATTTCTCAAGGCTAACAATGCTACATATTTTTCACTAATTGGCTTTAACTGATAACAACTGCAAAATGATTTATTTTATACTAACTTTTTTTTTTTAATTGTGGCTAGCTTTGTTGTCTGTGGAGTAAAGTCCATATTGGCTCCTCTAAATAAGGAAACATATGGGTGGAGTTTTGCTATTGGAAAATAATTGCAGTATAAAGGATGTTAATTTGTTTTAAAAATGTAGATTTTGCTGCTATGTTATTCTATAGGAACATGTATGTTTTGTAAATACAGGATGTTCACTGTCCCTTTAAAGGGACATTAAACTCTTTGAGATGGTAATCTAAAATGATAGATTGTATGTATATATATATATATATATATATATATATATATATACTGTATATATATATATATATATATATATATATATATACACTTTGCAATATACTTTCATTATTTATTTTGTCCCCTTTTCCTGTATTTCCATTCTGAAATTATGAGCTTTTCAGTTCCTGTTACAAATGAAAGTGCAGAACACTGTTATATTCCACACAGCCATTGGCTGCACACTCTAGTGACCTATTTATAACTGTCCCTAATTGGCCACAGCAGAGAAGGCAACCTAAGTTACAACAGCTCCAATTGTCTTATAGACACTAAAACCTTACACTTATTTTGTCAATATTTAAACAGCTAATGAAACTTTAAAAAATACATCTACATGTTATTCTCTGACTAATCTTTTCTTTGATTGCATCATTCTATCTAGCATTTATTAAGCGTTTAATGTCCCTTTAACATGTTAGTGTTCACAGCCCAGCAACATTTGGGATTATGCACCTATATCTTCCAATAAAAATCTACTTTATATTAATTAGAGGGTAAAATATTACTTTTTGGCAGTTTATATTATGTTTCACATTACATAAATTAGTTACACATATGAGACTCACTAGAATATAAGACACCAACACTATTATTCACATAAAAAATGTAACTTGTTTATATTCCTAACCAATCCGTGAAAGAGAACTCACTAGCTGAGAAGTAAAAAATCATCTCTCTGTAACATCTCTTGCCAAAAAAAAAAATTATTCACGCTATGGCTGCCCTATCTTAAAGGTGAAGAAGTACAAATCAGGTCTTTAAGCCCTATTTAAATGTGTTCCAGCCTCATTCCTCCTAAAATAAGCATATGATTGTAAATCCAAGACAGGAGGTCTGGAAAGCATGGCAGTCGTGTATGACGAGAAAGTATGGAGTGGAGTTGGTGCATTTATAGTGTGTGGTTGCTTATTCTAAAGGCAGATTTGTGATGTTGTGGACATTTTAGGGGGTGGTCAAAGTGTTAGTTGACAGGTTTAGATCCTCCAAAATAAATAGAGTAGAAGAACTAGTAGGACTATCCTGCACTGCAACTTCACAACCACTAACTTAATTAAATGCGCTAAATATTTGGTAGCTTGGTATTCCAGTCTGTGTCTGACATCAAGGGCGAGATTACATATATATTGCAGGCTTCAGCAAACTGCTGAAACCCGCACCGCCTGTAATTTCACCTCGCACATCGGGGAATCACATAAACCTCGTCGGCATTTTATAAAGTGCCGAAATTCGGAAACACTAGCAATGTTTAGAAATGAGTGTAAATACAAATTTCTGGAGTCGCCAGTGATTTACGGCACTTAAGAAACTGCCAGCGCCTAAGAAAAAACAAAATCTCCCGTAAAAGTCTAACACACCTCCCAAAAATAAACCCGACACGTCAAAACCCCTATATCCACCATATTGGAACTAATAATAAATGTATTAACCCCTAAACTGACAACCCCCACAACGCAATATACCTAATTAAACTATTAACCCCTAATCCGCCATTCACCCACATCGCAATCTACCTAATAAAAGTATTAACCCATAAACCGCCAAACCCCCACATCGCAATAAACCTAATTAATCTATTAACCCCTAAACTGCCAAACCACCACATCGCAATAAACCTAATTACTAAGCCCCCTAACCTAACACCCCCTAAATTAACCCCACATTACATAAAATAATAAAATATTAAATTACCATTAAAATAAAAAATCCTAACAGTACTTAAAAAAAACAACTAAGATTTAATTTAAATAATCTAAAATTACAACAAAAAAAGTCTAACATTACAAAAATAATAAACCAAATTTTCAAAAATAAAAAAAATTAAATCTAATCCCTATGAAAATAAGTCCCCCCCCAAATAGCAAACCCCCCAAAATAAAAAAAACTAACACTAAAAAAAACCTAAACTACCCATTGCCCTTAAAGGGACATTTATATGGGCATTGTCCTTACAGGGGCATTCAGCGCTTTTACATTGCCCAAAATCCCTATTCTAATTTTCTATTTTTTTTTAAATAAATAAAATCCCAACTCTAACCCCCAAATAGGTACTCACCATTTCTGGTCCGGCGGAGAAAGTCTTCTTCCAAGCGGCGATATCTTCTTCCATCATGGCGACGTCTTCTATCTTCATCCAGGATCAACCCGACATGGAGCGGAGATGAGCGCGGATCAGAAGACCGGTGACCGCGGAGCCATCAAGCGTGGAGATCCTCTGCGTACGATCCCCTGGCGCATACTGAGGATTGAATTCAAGGTACGCATTTAAATATGGGGTACCTTGCATTCCTATTGGCTGATTTGTTTCTTTAAATTCAAATCAGCCAATAGGATGAGAGCTTGTAAAATCCTATTGGCTGTTCCTAGTGTTAGCACTAAGAGTGTTTATGGGTATTAAGTTATTCGCTTTGAAATGTCAAGAAACAGCAGTACCATTAAAGTGCATATACTATATAAGGGTATACTGTCAGGACATCATAAAAGAACCCAAAACGTATATGAATGACTATTTTTTGTGTATATAGGTGCTGGTATTTGGAAAAAGATTCTTATCGATTACCTTGCCCCACTACATATTTAAAATGACATATTTAGTACTGGTGGAAAATGGAAGTCTGATGACGTGTTCATATAGTTTTTTAATTACATATAGGGCTAGATTACGGGTTGAGTGCTAAGTATAGTGTGCAAGCAAAAAATAATATTTTGCAGCTGTTTGCGTGCATTGGAAATATTGCGCATATTACGAATTGAAAGTAAACACGTTCACATGAGTTCAATAGAGTTTAACGTGCGTCGGGTTAGCACGACTTCAGAGCTCTGGTTTACGTGAGTCAAAAAACTTGTACAAAACACATCAAAAATACATTTAAAAGTACAGTTACACTCACTGAGGCATATTTAAGAAATGTCTTGCGGACCTGATCCGACAGTGCGGATCAGGTCCGCAAGACATCGCTGAATGCGGAGAGCAACACGCTCTCCGCATTTAACACGCTCTCCGCATTTAACATTGCACCAGCAGCTCACAAGAGCTGCTGGTGCAACGCCGCCCCCTGCTGACTCGCGGCCAATGGGCCACCAGCAGGGAGGTGTCAATCAACTCGATCGTACTCGATCGGGTTGATTTCCGGCGATGTCTGTCCGCCTGCTCAGAGCAGGCGGACAGGTTATGGAGCAGCGGTCTTTGTGACCACTGCTTCATAACTGTTGTTTCTGGCGAGTCTGAAGACTCGCCAGAAACACGGGCCGTCAAGCTCCTTTCGGAGCTTGATAGATAGGCCCCACAATAACAAAAAACAATATTGCATTAAAAAGTTATAAGGGCTCAAAGATATGAGGTCTCAGGTGTTTGGAAAAAATAGGGCTGGAAAGTTCTTTAACATATATATGCATAATAAACATCTAAATATGTACATATTTAACATTCCAATGTTTTTCACTAACAGTTATTGTACAAACATATTTATATATATATATATATATATATATATATACAGAAACAACAAAGATTGAAGACTTACAGGATCAATTTCAACCAAGTGGTTTATTCAGGCATGGGTGATTGAACACTCAGTGGTATACAAGGTGACGCGTTTCGCGCATGTGCAATGCGCTTCATCAGAGATCATATATATATATATATGTAAATAATAGTTACAGTAAAAAATGCACTCTCAGGATTTTCAAACAAAAAGGTCAACTTCATTAGATGACGTTTCAGGAATATAATATTCCTTTCATCAGATCTAATTTGAGCTCCACTTCAAATCTAGCCCATAATTAGATTATAATGTATAATAATCTTACACAGAGAAACCCATGGCTGGACACTACAAGGGGATAATTTAAGTCAATATTATCGATATCATCATAGATATGCGTTCAATGCAGAAGACAATTACAGAAGCAATTTTAATTATTTTAAAGTGTAAAAGTCACTGTCAGCCGCTCTGGAATCAATCCGGGATGTAACCCAACTGCTAGCGTGAATTGAAAGCACACGCTAGCACACTGAGAAATATCCAGGACGTGACCCACTCAGGAAGCAGATTAGAAGATAACAAAAATGAATATTGTTCCAGAATGCAGGAAAGCCACAAAGGATAAAACGTCCCTTTAAGTAGTACAAAGAACAAAAAGGAAATGCTCTTACTTTGAAACTTCTGAAAAAGGTCCTCTTTAGCAGGCTTGTAAAACAAAGGAAAAGTTCTCTTTTGCAGCTTGTAAAAGTATAATGTCCCTTTAAGCAGGTTTATAACAAACAGAAAGGCAAAGTTCTCTTTTGCAGCTTGTAAAAGTAAATGTCCCTTTTAAGCAGGTGTATAACAAACAGAAAGGCAAAGTTCTCTTTTGCAGCTTGTAAAAGTATAATGTCCCTTTAAGCAGGTTTATAACAAACAGAAAGGCAAAGTTCTCTTTTGCAGCTTGTAAAAGTAAATGTCCCTTTTAAGCAGGTGTATAACAAACAGAAAGGCAAAGTTCTCTTTTGCAGCTTGTAAAAGTAAATGTCCCTTTTAAGCAGGTCTTGTTTAACAAAGAATAGGTTTAAAGGTAAAGGCCAAAGCAAGGTCAGGCAGGCAGAAGTCGGCATCCAAATATCAGCAAAAGGTATAGGCAAAAGACAGGGTCAGGCAAGCAGAAGTCGGCATCCAAGTGTCAGCAAAAGGGTAATAGCTACAGGCAAGGTCAGGCAGGCAGAAGTCAATGTCCAAATATCAGCAAGTAGGGATTAGGCAAGAGGCTTGGTCAGGCAGGCAGAAGTCGGTACACAGAAGAATAAAACTGATATGGTACTCACAATCCAGGGAAACAAACAAACGGGCCCAGATTCAGATCTCCCGCCGAGATTTAAAGGGCAGGAGCGTAACCGTCATCAGAGGGGTGTGAGAGAAAGCGTCATGTTGCTAAGCAACATGACGTCAGAGACACAGAGGAGTTCCGGGAGCCGCGGCGACACGGCAATGAACGGAAGCGCTCATGACAGCACCCCCTCCTCAAGGGCCCCTCCGGGGGACAGGACCAGGTCTATCAGGATGAGTCTTGTGGAAGGTCTTGACCAATATTGGAGCATTTACTTGATGAGCAGGTTCCCAAGAACGTTCCGTGACTGGATAACCCTTCCAATGAATGAGATAATACAATTTCTTGCCCCGCAATTTGGAATCTAGAATATGGCTGATCTCAAACTCAGGATGTCCATGCACCAATAACGGTGGAGGTTTAGAAAAAGGCTTAGAATACCTGTTAATCATCACAGGTTTTAAAAGAGAAACATGGAATACCGGATGGACTTTGAGAGACTTGGGTAAAGCTACCCGATAAGCAGTGGAACATACCTGACCCAGTATTCGGAAAGGACCCACATATCGTGGTCCCAATTTGTTAGAAGGTTGTTTCAGGCGAAGAAATCGAGAGGAAATCCAAACTTTATCACCAGGGCGATATTTGGGAGCCTTTTTCCGTCGAAGATCCGAAAAGAACTTGTAACGTCTAGAAGTTACAGAAAGAATACGATGTATCTTCTGCCAATGTCGAGTTAATCTTCGGGCTGTAAGATCAGAAGCAGGATTCACTGTGGAGGAAGTATGCAAAGGGAACGTCCTAGGCTGATATCCGTAAGCTGCATGAAAAGGAGAAGTCTGAAGGGAGGAATTGTACCGGGCATTATGGGCCAATTCAGCCAAAGGAAGGTAAGAAGTCCAGTTAGAATGATAATGATCCACATAATGTCTAAGATATGTTTCAAGACACTGGTTTACTCTTTCAGTCTGACCATTCGATTGTGGGTGGTGAGAAGTAGAGAGAGATATAGTAGTACCAAAATGTTTACAAAGTGACCTCCAAAATCGAGAAACGAATTGTACCCCTCTATCTGAAACAATATCAAGAGGAAATCCATGGATTCTTACAATATGTAGAATAAAAAGTTCAGAGAGTCTTTTGGCAGATGGTAATCCTGGCAAGGGTACAAAATGAGCCGTCTTAGTGAACCTGTCGACCACCACCCAGATAGTATTGTTCCCAGTGGACAAGGGAAGATCGGTAATAAAGTCCATGGATACATGAGTCCAAGGCTGGTGAGGTATAGGCAATGGTTGGAGTAATCCTGAAGGAAGTTGGCGTGGAGTTTTGTTCATGGCACATTGTGTGCATACTGAGACGTAATCCTTCACATCTTGAGAGAGTGTAGGCCACCAGACATGTTGTTTGAGGTTTCGAGTGGTAATACTGATGCCAGGATGTCCAGAAAGGGGACTATCATGAGCCCAAAATAAAATCTTGGAACGAAGGCGTTCAGGAACAAAGAGTAAACCATTGGGAGGTTTACAGGACAAAGGAAGACGCTCTTGAGCGGACTGTAATTCTTGTAACCAAGAAGTTGTTAACTGGGCAATGACTTCATGAGGTTGGAGAATGGTACCAGACTCAGGAACTGGGGTATCTTGAAATTGTCTGGAAAGTGCGTCTGCTTTAATATTTTTTGAACCAGGTATGTAAGACAAATTATAGTGAAACCGAGAGAAGAATAAGGACCAGCGTGCTTGCCTGGAATTTAGTCGTTTGGCTGTTTGGAGATACAGAAGGTTCTTATGATCAGTAAGTATAGTAAATGGCAAAGAAGTACCTTCCAGCCAATGTCTCCATTCATCCAATGCCATCTTGATGGCAAGCAACTCTTTATTCCCTACGTCATAGTTAAATTCGGAAGGAGTGAATTTTTTAGAGAAAAAAGCAACAGGATGAATCCTTCCAGTCTCTGGTATTCGTTGAGACAGAACCGCTCCAGCAGCAACAGAGGAAGCATCCACCTCCAGAATAAATTGAAACTCAGGATTTGGATGACGAAGGATAGGAGCTGAGGAAAAAGCTTCTTTGAGAGATTCAAAAGCTTCTATAGCCTCAGACGGCCATACTTTACAGTTTTGTCCTTTTCTTGTGAGAGAAGTAAGAGGAGAAGTAATAGTAGCAAAATTCTTGATGAACTTTCTGTAATAATTGGCGAAGCCTAGGAAACATTGTAAAGCCTTCAAAGAATCAGGTCTAGGCCAATCCAAAATGGCAGAAAGTTTAGTAGGGTCCATTTCGAATCCAGATGCCGATATTACATAACCCAGAAAGGGTATGATTTTTTGATGGAAAGAACATTTCTCCAGTTTAGCAAACAGATGGAATTCTCTTAGACGTTGAAGTACTTTCTTGACGTGGTGCACATGATCTTGGTGGTTCTGAGAAAAAATTAAGATGTCGTCCAGGTATATGATAACAAAAATATTCAAAAAATCACGAAAGATCTCATTTACAAAATGCTGGAAAACCGCCGGAGCATTGCATAGCCCAAAGGGCATGACCAAATATTCATAATGCCCAAATCGAGTGTTAAAGGCAGTCTTCCACTCATCTCCTTTGCGTATACGGATCAAGTTGTATGCACCACGTAGGTCGAGTTTGGTGAAAATGGTGGCTCCCTGAAGATAAGTAAAAAGTTCAGGAATAAGGGGCAGAGGATAACTGTTCTTGATGGTAATCTGATTCAATCCACGATAATCAATACAGGGTCTTAATCCGCCATCCTTTTTTCCCACAAAAAAGAAACCAGCCCCTACAGGGGAAGAGGAGGGTCGAATAAATCCTCTAGCCAGATTGTCTTTTATATATTCTTCCAGAGCCATGTTTTCTGGTTTAGAAAGTGGATATGTTTTGCCTCGAGGATAGGCAGCCCCAGGAAGGAGGTCAATGGGACAATCAAAAGGGCGATGAGGAGGAAGACGTTCCGCTTCTTTTTTGGAGAAGACATCCACAAAGTCATGGTAATGCATAGGTAAGGATTCCGGAGTTTCAACTGTGAGAGCAATAGTGAGTGGTAACTTAGTAATCTCTTGAAGACATTTAGTCTGGCATGTAGATCCCCAGGAAGTGAGTTCACCGAAAGTCCAAGAAAAAATGGGATTGTGAATCTGGAGCCAGGGTAATCCCAAGATAATGGGAAATTGCGGAGTGGGAATGACATCGAAACAAATTGTCTCAGAATGAAGTATTCCTACGGTGAGGATTAAGGGTTGAGTAGAAAACTGAATGTATCCAGAACCCAAAGGATCTCCACTGACCGTAGAGACTGAAATGGAATACTCCTTCTTTAGTAAGGGTATAGAATGAGTAGAAACAAATGTAGAGTCAATGAACACACCTCCAGCACCAGAATCAATTAGGGCTTGGGTATAGATCTTCTTTTGTCCAATTAGAAGAGTTACTGGAACAAAGAGTTTCTTGTATAGGGAATGACCACTATTTTGGCTTAACTCAGTTCCCTGGACTAGAGTTAAGCCCTGGCTTTTACTGGCCTAGTAGGACAATCCCTTAATAAATGTCCTTTAAGGCCACAGTACAGACATAAGCCAAGAGTCCGTCTTCTTAAGCGTTCAGTCTCAGTTAATTTTATACTTCCTACTTCCATGGGTTCAGCCTGATCAGTAGTAGGAGAGGCTGGAGTGACTGGACTAGAAAAACGAGGAGCTAAACGAAAAGGAGTTCGAGTGGCAGTCCTCTGTGTTCTATCCTTTTCTTGTTGGCGTTCACGAAACCTGGCGTCGAGACAGATACAGAGATTTATTAAGGCTTCTAAGGACTCTGGAAGTTCACGATACACCAATTCATCCTTGAGACGCTCAGAAAGTCCTTTACGGAAAGCGGCTCTGAGTGCTCCCTGATTCCAAGTGGTTTCAGAGGCAAGGGTGCGGAACTCAATTGCATATTGAGAGACTGGTTGATTTCCTTGACGTAAATCCAGGAGAGTTGCTTCAGCAGCGGATGACCTTCCAGGTTTATCGAATACGTTTGAGAATGTAGATAGAAATGTATCAACATCCAACAGTATAGGATCATTCTTTTCTAGCAAAGGTGACACCCAAGCCAAGGCTTTTCCTTTCATTAAGGAAATAAGAAACGTGATTCTAGAAGAGGCAGTAGCAAAGAGAGTAGGGCTATTTCGGAAATGAAGACGGCATTGATTCAAAAAGCCTCTACATTCTTCAGGATTCCCATCATATTTATCCGGAAGAGGAATCCTGGGACTTAGTTGTACCTGAGACTGATTGTTAGGAATCGGAGGAGGTAATGCCTCAATCGGATTTGGATTGGGATTAGGATTGGGAGGTGCGGTAGCAACCAAATTTTGTAATAGAGCAGTAATTTGATCAAGTTTAGTGTCCAGAGACTGCAAGTGAGTGGCATGAGAACCCAAGAGCTGTCCCTGGTGAGCCACGGCCATAGATAATTCAGTGGGGTCCATTTTTATGGCCCGTTTGTAATGTCAGCCGCTCTGGAATCAATCCGGGATGTAACCCAACTGCTAGCGTGAATTGAAAGCACACGCTAGCACACTGAGAAATATCCAGGACGTGACCCACTCAGGAAGCAGATTAGAAGATAACAAAAATGAATATTGTTCCAGAATGCAGGAAAGCCACAAAGGATAAAACGTCCCTTTAAGTAGTACAAAGAACAAAAAGGAAATGCTCTTACTTTGAAACTTCTGAAAAAGGTCCTCTTTAGCAGGCTTGTAAAACAAAGGAAAAGTTCTCTTTTGCAGCTTGTAAAAGTATAATGTCCCTTTAAGCAGGTTTATAACAAACAGAAAGGCAAAGTTCTCTTTTGCAGCTTGTAAAAGTAAATGTCCCTTTTAAGCAGGTGTATAACAAACAGAAAGGCAAAGTTCTCTTTTGCAGCTTGTAAAAGTATAATGTCCCTTTAAGCAGGTTTATAACAAACAGAAAGGCAAAGTTCTCTTTTGCAGCTTGTAAAAGTAAATGTCCCTTTTAAGCAGGTGTATAACAAACAGAAAGGCAAAGTTCTCTTTTGCAGCTTGTAAAAGTAAATGTCCCTTTTAAGCAGGTCTTGTTTAACAAAGAATAGGTTTAAAGGTAAAGGCCAAAGCAAGGTCAGGCAGGCAGAAGTCGGCATCCAAATATCAGCAAAAGGTATAGGCAAAAGACAGGGTCAGGCAAGCAGAAGTCGGCATCCAAGTGTCAGCAAAAGGGTAATAGCTACAGGCAAGGTCAGGCAGGCAGAAGTCAATGTCCAAATATCAGCAAGTAGGGATTAGGCAAGAGGCTTGGTCAGGCAGGCAGAAGTCGGTACACAGAAGAATAAAACTGATATGGTACTCACAATCCAGGGAAACAAACAAACGGGCCCAGATTCAGATCTCCCGCCGAGATTTAAAGGGCAGGAGCGTAACCGTCATCAGAGGGGTGTGAGAGAAAGCGTCATGTTGCTAAGCAACATGACGTCAGAGACACAGAGGAGTTCCGGGAGCCGCGGCGACACGGCAATGAACGGAAGCGCTCATGACAGTCACAATTAAAAATTCATGATTAAATAGAGAATGCAATTTTATCAAAATTGCTTTATTATTTTTGTATCCTTTGTTGAAGAGTAAAGCTATGACAGCAGTGTTTGCAACTATAAATAACATTCCTATAAACATTGCTGCAAACATTGCTGCCAGATGGCACGCTCACGAGTTTACGTAGGATTATTCTTTAAAAAAGATACCAAGAGAACTAAGCAAAATTGGTAATATAAGTTAATTGGACAGTTGTTTAAAATGTCATACCCTATCAAATTCATGCAAGTTAAATTTTGACTTTACTGTCCCTTTCAAGCATAAGCCAACATGTGCAAATGACTTTTTAAGTAGTTTGATGATCATCAAATGACTCCAGGATGGTCTCTAAAGTAATCTTGTTTGTCTTGGGCAGGCAGTGCTATTCAAAATCAAGCGTACTACAGGCAAATACACACAAACTCCATGTGAAATACAGGAACACACTAATAAAATAACATAATAACACCACTTCCCAGGTGCACAGATTGTTGCAAGAAATAATACGGGCTTGGAATTTTTTTCACACCCCTAGCAGGCATTATGACTGGAATTGAAATTCAAAAACAAGCAGAACTACCTCGGAGATACAAGTCTGGGCCTAAATCAAACTAGCCTAAGTTCGCCATCTGGTTGTTGGAGAAATCTGTTGTAACCAATGGCAACTTCACAAAAAATTGTTTTAGATACATAAACTATTATTTTCCCTAAAAAGCTAAATAAATTCCAAGCCTGATTTATATATATATATATATATATATATATATATATACATAAACACAGATATATATATATATATATATATATATATATACACAAAAGCTTTTGTATTATTTACGCAAATATACAAGTTTTTGTATGTTTTTTAACACAAATATACAAGCTTTTGCATGTTTAAAAAAATATATATATATAAAAGTTTTGTATGTTTTTTTACGAAAATATACAAGGTTTTGTACGCTTTTTTGTGCAGATATACAAGTTTCCGTATGTTTTTTTTTTTTTACTCAAATATATAAGCTTTAGTATGTTTTTTACACAAATATAAAAAGCTTTTATACGTTTTTTACGCACATACACAAGCTTTTATTTTTTTTTAATGTAAATATACAACTTTTGTACGTTTTTGTGCAAATATAAAAGCTTTTCGGCTAGATTACGAGTTTTGCGTTATGAATGAAAAAGCCATATAACGTTGCTTTTTTCACTACCACTGGTATTACGAGTTTTGCAGGTATATCTGTACCGCACACTTTTTTGGCCGTAATGCAACGTAACTACCGCAGCTTTCAAAAAGTCCTTTTTCAATGGGACTTCCATAGCGCCGGTATTACGAGTTTGCCTGTCCGGCCAAAAAGTGAGCGGTACAGCCTATACCGTCAAGATCCGTACCGTAAACTGAAAGTCAGTAGTTATGGCTTTTATGTTACAAAGCCTTAACATAAAACTCATAACTAAAGTGCTAAAAAGTACACTAACACCCATAAACTTCCTATTAACCCCTAAACCGAGGCCCTCCCGCATCGCAAACACTAAAATAAAATTATTAACTCCTAATCTGCTGCTCCGGAAATCGCCACCACTATAATAAACATATTAACCTCTAAACCGCTGCACTCCCGCATCACAAACACTAGTTAAATATTATTAACCCCTAATCTGCTGTCCCTAACATTACCGCAACTTACATTACTGTTATTAACCCCTAATCTGCTGCCCCCAAAATCGCTGCCCCTTTACTAAAGTTATTAACCCCTAAACCTAACCCTAACACCCACTAACTTTAACATAATTAAAATAAATCTAAATAAAAATTACAATTAATACCTAAATAATTCCTATTTAAAACTAAATACCTGTAAAATAAAGCCTAAGCTAGCTACAATATAACTAACAGTTACATTGTAGCTATCTTAGGTTTTATTTTTATTTCACAGCTGTTTGTATTTATTTTAACTAGGTAGATTAGTTAGTAAATAGTTATTAACTATTTACTAGCTACCTAGTTAAAATAAATACAAATTTACCTGTAAAATAAAACCTAACCTGAGTTACACTAACACCTAACATTACACTACAATTAAATCAATTACATTAATTAAATACAATTAACTAAATAACAAAAAATAATAAACACTAAATTACACAAAATAAAAAAGAAATGATCAAATATTTAAACTAATTACACCTAATCTAATAGCCCTATCAAAATAAAAAGCCCCCCTCAAAATAAAAAAAACCCTTGCCTAAACAAAACTGCCAATAGCCCTTAAAAGGGCCTTTTGCGGGGCATTGCCCCCAAGAAATCAGCTATTTTACCTATAAAAAAAACAACAACCCCCCAACAGTAAAACCCACCACCCACACAACCAAACCCCCTAAATAAAATCCTATCTAAAAAAACTAAGCTCCCATTGCCCTGAAAAGGGCATTTGGATGGGCATTGCCCTTAAAAGGGCATTTAGCTCTTTTTCAGCCCAACCCCTAAGCTAAAAATAAAATCAACCCAATAAACCCTTAAAAAAACCTAACACTAACCCCCGAAGATCCACTTATAATTTTTGAAGAATGGACATTCATCCTCAACGAAGCCGGGAGAAGTCTTCATCCAAGCGGCAAGAAGTGGTCGTCCAGACGGGCAGAAGTCTTCATCCAGACGGCATCTTCTATCTTCATCCTTCCAACACGGAGCGGCTCCATCTTCAAGACATCCGGTGCGGAGCATCCTCTTCTTTTGACAGCTACTTTTCGCGGCAGATATGGGGTTAATAAGTGTAATGTAGGTGTCGGGGCGGCAGATTAGGGGTTTTTAGACTCTGGGTTTATGTTAAGGTGTTAGGTGTAAACATAACTTTTCTTTCCCCATAGGAATCAATGGGGCTGCGTTACGGAGCTTTACGCTCCTTTATTGCAGGTGTTAGGCTTTTTTTTAACCGGCTCTCCCCATTGATGTCTATGGGGAAATCGTGCACGAGCACGTAAAACCAGCCCAAAGCAGCGCTGGTATTTGGGTGCGGTATGGAGCTCAATGCTGCCATATTGCCTGCTAACGCCGGGTTTTTGAAAACCTGTAATAGCAGCGCTATAGGGAGGTGAGCGGTGGAAATAACTTGCAAGTTAGTACCGAGCCGCTCATAATGCAAAACTCGTAATCTAGCCGTATGTTAGATTGGAGAAACCCACATTACATCTATAACTAACAGCAATCAAATGAAGATTTAATATAAATGGGTGTTTTTGTGTGTGCAACTGTAGGACGTTTTAAAAGGCACATGCCATATTAAAATATATTTGAGAAGTGTGGTCCATTTTCTGCTTAGTAAGTATGTGACAGCTCTGATGTTATTTAGCACAAATCAGGCGTACCTCTATGACAGGAAAAAGAGAAAACTGTATAGTAATCGTTTATAAGCAGGCTCTATTTTGGCACACATCAGTGAAAATCCACAAACTGCGGTATTTTTATGATAATTAATTACTCAAGCATTTAATATATATAAAAATACAGGATTTATTTAAATAAATATGCATGTATTACACAGAACTTTTCAACATAATTTGAAAGCTGAATTGAACAACAAATTGTTTTGTATCAGTCATGATGATGCGTCTTAAAGGGACATAATCATGTGCAGGAGTAATACATCACAAGTGAACTAATAAAAGTTCATAAAAGATACAATGCTTTAACATAATTTTTTAAGATAGACCAGAACCTCTAAAAATGCTGATTTGAAAGTGTACTTAGCTGTTGATTGGTAGGTATACTTGTGGTTGGAACCGTCCAACCAATCAGCTCCTATGTAACCCCCTTACATGTCCCTTTAAAGCTGTCTTGTTTATTTTCAGAAAAAAAACATATAGGAACATTCCCGACCAACAATTAATTGCTGATTATTATCTTAAAGGGACAGTCTACAATATAATTTTTATTGTTTTAAAACATAGATAATCCCTTTATTATCCATTCCCCAGTTTTGCAAAACCAGCACAGTTATATTAATATACTCCTCTGTGATTACCTTGTATCTAAGCCTCTGCAGACTGCCCCCTTATCACATGACATTTTATTTATTATCTATTGACTTGCATTTAGTACTGTGTTAAGCTAAATCTTAAATTCACTCCATGAGTGTGAACACGTGGTTATCTATATGGCCCACATGAACTAGCAGTCTCCTTTTGTAAAAAGCAAATAAAAAAGCATGTGATAAGAGGCTGTCTATAGAGCCTTTGAAACAGCAGAAATTTAGAGGTTTAAATGCTATCTTGCATTATCTATCTTTTTAAACAATAACAATTTTAGTGTAGACTGTCCCTTTAATGTTGCAAATGTTAAAACGTGGCTGAACCTGACATGCAGTTATTTGAACAAATATTTATTTTTTAAGATCCCAATCAAACATACAAGAAATGTGTTACCAAAAGTGCTACAAAAGAATTGTTATGATCACTGCACACAAAAGTAGATAAATGCATTCTGTTTATTGTATTCAAATGAGCAGTAATTAAAAATTCCATTATGTAGAAAAGTAACTTCATTTGACTTTAATTGTGACCTAAATTTTAAATATACAATCCCTCTATTGTTTTGTTTAGTTTTATTTTTTTCTTATCTTTGAGCCAGCCCGTCATAATGACAGTTCAAGTTAAATTCACTGAACAATATTCTTGATTTAGCTATTTAAATGCTTTTCTTTCCAAACAGAACAATGAATTTGGAAATATATATATATTTTTTAAACAGCATTGTTTCCAGCAATTTTTTTCAGATTTTTAATGGAAATATAGATCAGGACAGTTCACATGAAACAAATTTTCAGAAAATACAACTATAATTTTTATGGAATGAATTGAAAGAACATTTTATTGAACTAAAGTTGTAGCTTCTTTTTTTCAAAGAAAGTAAAAAAAAAATTGTAAGAAAATAACAAAAGTGATATACAGGTGATCCATTTTAATAGCTAACTAATAGTGGATACAATTGCAAACTTGCAGGACTCAGGTTCCTTCATCAGACATCCTCAACCTAATACTGAAAATATGGAGAACAAATGTATCATCTGTAGAAAAGATATGTAAACAAGAAACAATAGCACTAATTAATCTCTCTCTAAGCCCCTGGACCATCACCTTGATCTATCTTTTTTCCCTTTCTGGACCCTATAGTGGAGTTATCTACATGGTCATAACAAAACCTTAATCAGATGACCCCATAATTACTTCACAAGATTGTTCTTCCTAAATGCCCAATTCTCAACTTTGGTGCCATTATTTGATTGTGATGTTTACCTTACCTCTTAATTATTACTCTTGTTTTAGCAATGCTGCTAGAATTGTACAGTGACAGATCTATGTAACTATTATTATGGACACCCGTCTCACTGAAAATATACAAGATGAATGTGAACACAGATTCATTCAGATGCACATTTATGTTGGGACATTTTCCTCTAGCGGGGACGGCTGATGTATAGAGCTGTCCCTAGCTAATATTGCTACCACAGACCAAACACTATTCTGTAATAATTTGTAAAATAAGGATTTGTGTTAAAAGCTGGTGATACCTCAAATATTGTATAAGTATTTTCTTATTAAAAATATTTAATATTTAAAACAAAAAAGACATCTTAATCTTAATATCATAATAATATTATCAATAATAATTTTTTTGACCCAGATAAAATAATTTAAAAAGAAAATATAAATTAGACAATAGCAACCACAAATCAGCACATTGAAATGCACTAAGCTGCTTTATGTATTCACTAGAGAGGTTTCCTCTTGTGGTGATTGTTATCTAATAATTTAGGTTTGTTCCTTCTTGTGATACTGGAAAGTATTGGAAAACTATCACAGTCAGACATTGCCAGAAGGAAAACAAATCATCAGTAAAACCAAAGAAATAGCTGCTCCTCTAAAAAGAAATACAACAGAACAGCAAATACAAAAAAACACTCTTCCTTAATTTCCAAGTTCTTTCATTTACAATGTATTTGACGGTAAACTAAACCCAGATGTATGTCTAGGTATTGCCAGCACCACAGAAAGAACAATGATTGTAACCCTACATTGCCAGAAATATACACAGCACAGTTATTTAACCCCGTGCTAAAGGGACATGAAACCCAGTTTGTTTTCTTTCATGATTTAGAAAGAGCAAGCAATTTGAAACAACTTTCTAATTTACTTCTATTATCTAATTTGCTTAATTCTTTTAATATCCCAGTGGAGCCTATGGAAGCTCGCTCTCATGAGTGCAATGCTTCCCATCAATGCAAACGCGAGCTCGCATTGCTATAAAATTGTAATACCAGCACACATTAGCGTGCGCTGGTATTACTCAGTGGATTGCTAATATTGCTTTCACAAAATCGATATTTAGCGTTCCACTTGTAATCTGGCCCTTAAGGTGCTATTTACCTCTACATTTTAATGAAATCTTAAAAATAACAGTGAAAATACAATGCAACATAGATTCAAAATTAAGCATTTTATGGTGATGTTTCTATTCTTACAACTTGTTTGCAAATGGACCAAACACCATAAAATGTTATATTTTTCTGCACAATTACCCTGTATTGCATTAGATAAAAATATAATGTATTTGTACCAACTGGGTTTTCCGAACACAATTTAGCCCAGTAAACAGGTGAATAAAGCATTGGTGGATACTGCAAGTGATCCATAAAAATACATATTTTAATCCAAGATATGACACATTGGGGTATATTTATCAATGTGCGAGCGGACATCATACAAAGTAGCGTATCATGATCGCTGCACATCGATAAATGCCGACAGCATACGCTCTTGTGAACTGCTGGTGCAATGCTGCCCTCTGTAGATTTGCAGCCAATCAGCTGCTAGCAGGGGGTGTCAATCAACCCAATCGTATTTGATCAGGTTAATTTCTGTCCACCGCCTTAGAGCAGGCGAACAAGTTATGGAGCAGCGGTCTTTAGACCGCTGCTTCATAACTTCTGTTTCTGGCGAGCCTGAAGGCTCGCGCGGAAACAGGGACATCAAGCTCTATACGGAGCTTGATAAAAATGCCCCATTGCCATAAACTGAAGAGAGGTTATAGTTGAGTACAATGACGGCTCAAGCTCAAATCAAACAATACATTTTAGAAAGGGTTAAAGGACCAGAACACAATTTAGCCCAGCGAACAGATGATTAAGGCATAAGTGGATACTGCACTAGACTAATTGTGCACTAGACTGATGACAGGTTATAGCTACTGATTATACTATGAAAACATTTAAGGCCAGATTAGGTGTGGAGTGCTATCTTAACGTGTGCCCGTAAAGGGGAAATTTGCATGTTTACGGGCGCACGTTAAATAACCAGCCATAGGAAGTAATGCTACCACAATCTCACTGTTTCACTTTGCACTAAGCTCAATTAACCAGAAATCAGACCTCTGGTTAAAAATAAAAGTTGCCCCAATTGCCCCCAAACAAATAGGACAGTAAATGAACATAAGAGAAATATATGAGCATCTTTATTTAAACTGCACAAAGCAGTTATATGGGGTTTAAGTAAGGGGATGTGGGGTGTTATAGCACCTAAAGTGCCATTACATGGACATTTAAACACATAAATATATATGTATATAAGCATATACATATATATTTATTTATTGCTGTATGATTTGCCCCCTGCGCTGCGCTAGGTGGTTTAACGTGGTTACCGGCATTAAAATAATAAGGCTCCCATTGGAGCCTATGGAAGCGCACTCTCATGAGCGCTGCACTATTAATAACAGCGTTGATTTACATGCGATTGTATTACTAAGTGGAGAGCAAATATCGTGTTAGCGAAAGCACAATATTGAACTCCACTCGTGATCTAGCCCCTAGTGTTTAAATATTATTACATGTATTTTAACATTAGTTTTACACATGCCAATTGATAAGGAACTAGAAAGGCTGAATTGTTAATTCTCAAATTTAAATAAAGTATGTAAACTGAATTTACCCTGTGTGGTCATTACGCCTATGCAATACTGTAAATCTTTGGTTCACACACAATAAGTCTATGGTACACATTCACAAGAGGTAAGGTACATTATTAAAAAAAACAAAAACATGCAGGTACTTTGCCAACTCTCTTCCTTCAGGAAATTTTTCTTAAATGGTCGAAGAAGGAAAAAAAAAATCATGTGTAAGGAATGATCTCAAACCATATATTCCTATAAAATGTCTCTCAAGCTTGGGGTGCTTTGAATAGAACATGGGTACTCCCTGAAGTTTCCTCCCTGTGCAAACAAGCCCTTTATATTGCACAATCACTCAGGGCTTAAAAGGAAGCAAATTAACCACTGGCAGCTAACTAGAACATGGTCCAGTATCTTAGACCCTCAGTAGCAAGATACTTCCCAACTTAAGTACAGCACTGTTATGTAATTCTTGAGCAGCTAATACAGATCTAGGAAACCTGGACAAATTAACTGAAATGAAAACCCCCTCTTTCTCCCAGTCCATCCCACCGGCTGAATCACCTCACTATACTGTCACCCTAGCAATAACCCTCCCAATGGATAGAACCCTCTAATATTTTACTATAATGCTTACAAACATTGCAAAATATCTGCTTAAAAACTGAAAACATATAGAGCAAGATTACAAGTCGCGCTGCAAAATCAGTTGCGAAAACCCCACGCGCGTTATGGCTTTTTCGCATTTGGGGTTGCGCAGGTATTACAAGTTGAGAAATAACTTACGCCTAGATTACGAGTTTTGCGGTAACAGGGGTGCGGTGCTAACTTGCACGTTATTTTCACCGCTCACTTACCGTCTGGAGGACCACTTCTGCCAGCTTCGTTGAGGACATCTTGCCACTTGGATGAAGACTTCTCCCGGTAAGTGGATCTTCGGGGGTTAGTGTTAGGATTTTTTAAGGGTGTATTAAGTGGGTTTTATTTTTAGGTTCGGGCTTTGGGCCGCAATAGAGCTAAATGCCCTTTTAAGGGCAATGCCCATCCAAATGCCCTTTTCAGGGCAATGGGGAGCTTAGTTTTTTTTAGTTAGAGTTTTATTTGGGGGGTTGGTTGTGTGGGTGGTGGATTTTACTGTTGGGGGTGTTGTGTGTATTTTTTTTTTACAGGTAAAAAAGCTGATTTCTTGGGGGCAATGCCCCCCCCCCCAAAAAAAGGCCTTTTTAAGGGCTATTGGTTGTTTAGGTTAGGCTAGGTTTTTTTTATTTCGGGTGGGCTTTTTTTATTTTGATAGGGCTATTAGATTAGGTGTAATTAGTTTAAAGATCTTGTAATTTGTTTTTTATTTTCTGTAACTTAGTGGGGTTTTTTTTTGTAATTTAGCTAATTGTATTTGATTTATTTAATTGTATTTCATTTAGGTCATTTATTTAATTGTAGTTTAGTGTTAGGGTAACTTAGGTTAGGTTTTATTTTACAGGTAAATTTGTATTTATTTTAGCTAGGTAGTTATTAAATAGTTAATAACTATTTAGTAACTATTGTACCTAGTTAAAATAAATACAAACTTGCCTGTAAAATTAAAATAAACCCTGTTATATTGAAGCTAGCTTAGGGTTTATTTTATAGGTAAGTATTTAGTTTTAAATAGGAATTATTTAATGATAGTAATTTTATTTAGATTTATTTAAATTATATTTAAGTTAGGGGGGTTAGGGTTAGACTTAGGTTTAGGGGTTAATAAATTTAGAATAGTGGCGGAGACATTGGGGGCGGCAGATTAGGGGTTAATAAATGTAGGTAGGTGGCGGTGACGTTGGGGGAGGGACATTAGGGGTTAATAAATATAATGTAGGTGTTGGCGATGTTGGGGGCAGCAGATTAAGGGTTAATAAGTATAATGTAGGTGGCGGCGATATCCGGAGCGGCAAATTAGGGGTTAATAAATGTAGGTAGGTGGCAGCAATGTTAGGGGCGGCAGATTAAGGGTTAATAATATTTAACTAGTGTTTGCGAGGCAGGAGTGCGTCGTTTTAGGGGTTAATATGTTTATTATAGTGGCGGCGATGTCAGGAGCAGCAGATTAAGGGTTAATATTTTTATTATAGTGTTTGGGATGCGGGAGGGCCTCGGTTTAGGGGTTAATAGGTAGTTTATGGGTGTTAGTGTACTTTTTAGCACTTTAGTTATGAGTTTTATGCTACAGCTTTGTAGCGTAAAACTCATTACTACTGACTTTAAAATGTGTTTGGAATCTTGACGGGATAGGGTGTACCACTCACTTTTTGGCCTCCCAGGACAAACTTGTAATATCAGCGCTATAGAAGTCCCATTGAAAAAAGACTATACGCAATTTGCGTAAGTTGGTTTGCGGTAAGGCCAAAAAAGTGTGCGGTGCCCCTAAACCTGCAAGGCTCGTAATAGCAGCGGGCGTGAAAAAGTAGTGTTAGGACCTGTTAACGCTGCTTTTTCACCTTACCGCAAAACTCGTAATCTAGCCATTCTTTTTGTGTGCGTTAAGCCCCGTAATGCAAACCGCGAAATTGCGTGCACGCTCACGTATTCCCCATAGCAGTCAATGGAGTAGACAAATAGAAAAAAAAAAACTAATATGTTGAGCAAAGCCCATGACATATTCTCCTTGAAAAGTGTACATGAAAATGTGAATATTTCATATTGCGAAAATGTTTTCGCAAAACAGAATATGCTCTATTTATTTCTAAATAAATATTTCTTTATATATTTGATGATATTTGGACTGATATATCTATTCATTGCAAGATTTGTATATTAATAAATGTCTAGATATCTTGAGATCTAAATGCGAAAATCGCAATGAAAATACATCTGAGATATTGTTTAATGTGCATAAGATTGTAATGTAAAATCATTTCATTATCTCCATAGTTAAACATATGTCTATACATATAAATCCATGTTTCTCTATGTTTGTTTATGTATGTCAACGTAAAATACCTGTGTCGGCTTTTTTTTCTTCTAACACCCGAGATCTCGTATCCTTGAGCCCTTATAACTTTGGTGTGCAATATTTTTTTTTTATTTTTTTTTATTAGACAGTGTTAAAGGGACAGTCACCCCAAAATTTCAAATAGGTAATTCCTATAAACTTGCTAATGATTATTATTTTGAACTAATTTAGTAGTCTAAAGCGTTTCTAAGTATTAGTACTTACTTTTGACTCTTGTGGCTGTTTAAAATGCCCGCCTGCCCCCTCCTATATTTCGTCATCAGTATCTTCATTGTGCAGCTCTATCAGCTAATTTTCATCCGTCCACACTCCCGTGTTTTGCGCATGCGCAGTGAGCCGATAACGCTGTAGGGGGGAAGTTTTAAAAAAGGAACTCTAAATCCCTTCTCATTTTCCTAGACGTGTCATTATTGAGAGGGATTTAGATTTCCTTTTTTAAACCTCCCCCCTACAGCGTTATTGGTGCACTGCGCATGCGCAAAACACGGGAGTGTGGACGGATGAAAATTAGCTGTTAGAGCTGCACAATGAAGATACTGATGACGAAATATGGGAGGGGGCAGGCGGGCATTTTAAACAGCCACAAGAGACAAAAGTAAGTACTAATACTTAGAAATGCTTTAGGCTACTAAATTAGGCTATAGTTCAAAATAATAATCATTAGCAAGTTTATAGAAATTACCTATTTGAAATTTTGGGTTGACTGTCCCTTTAATATGAGTGTAAGTATACTTTGTAATGTATTTTTGAAGTGTTTTGTGAAACTTTTTTGTTGCGGAAAAGCATTAACTACAGCTATTCGAGTGTGGAAAGGATTGTTGTGTAAAAGGCGATTGCGCGCGCAATTGCAATTTTTCAAGACTTGTAATATCTGCGCAATGGAAATTGAGTGCGAAAAGACCGAATCACGCTTGGAAGACTCATAACGCTCTACTTGTAATCTTGCTCAAAGAGGTCCAAAATGTGTTTTTATTTGTTGATAGTTGTTAGAATGGAAAAATCAGAACATCATGCAAAGATCTACTAAAAAAAGGTTTTCTCATAGTTTGGAATATCTGTCACCTTGTCTTTATGGTAAATATTGGTGTTGGCAACATACAGTGACAGAAGCAATTGATCCACCTACAGACAGCTGCCTGGACCTGAAATTACCTACTATTCCTGGGTTTCTCATTCATTACTCCATCTCTCTCTATATGGGACTCTAACACCTTTTGTGTCACATATATTGAATTGCAATCACTATATGGCACTCACAAATATACATCACTTTTATTAGCTTATTTTTTTGGTATTATTTATCAATTGTTTGTAATTTTATAAATTGTTTGTGGTTCCCCAAGGGCGCCCCCTATATAAATTCTACTCAAATATTGGTGTTATTGCAGCAGAAAGGAGTTAACAATCATTAAATAATTAAGATTTCAAGCAATTCACATAGCGCTTCTGAGTTCTAAATTGTAATTTCTCTATATATATGCAGTTCGTTTTCTATATATAGTTTGGCAATGTAAATATCCTGAACTTGTCTAGTAGACAAAAAAACAAAATGTATGCTTACCTGATAAATTTCTTTCTTTCCGGATATGGAGAGTCCACAACGTAATTCAATTACTAGTGGGAATATCACTCCTGGCCAGCAGGAGGAGGCAAAGAGCACAACAGCAAAGCTGTTATAGGTCACTCCCTTACCCATAATCCCCAGTCATTCGACCAAAAGGAAATGGAAAAAGGAATAATACAAAGGTGCAGAGGTGCCTGAGGTTTAGTCAATAATAAAACTGTCTGAAATAAGGGAGGGGTCATGGACTCTCCATATCCGAAAAGAAAGAAATTTATCAGGTAAGCATACATTTTGTTTTCTTTCCTAAGATATGAAGAGTCCACTACGTCATTCAATTACTAGTGGTAACCAATACCCAAGCTAGAGGACACAGAATGAATAAGGAAAGGAGAACAAGACAGGCAGACCTAAACAGAAGGCACTACCATTTGAAGAACTTTTCTCCCAAAAGCAGCCTCAGCCAAGGCTAAAGTATCAAATTTGGAAAATTTGGAAAAAGTATGCAAAGAAGACCAAGTTGCAGCCTTGCAAATCTGTTCCACAGAAGCTTAATTTTTGAAAGCCAAAGAACAGGAGACAGCCCTAGTGGAATAAGCCGTAATTCTCTCAGGAGGCTGCTGACCAGCAGTCTCATAAGCAAAACTAATCATACTTCTCAACCAGAAGGAAAGAGAAGTAACAGAAGCCTTCTGACTCTTGTGCTTACCAGAAAAACAAACAAACAACAGGGCAGAAGATTGGCGAAAATATTTAGTCGCCTGTAGATAGAATTTTAGAGCATGCACAACATCCAAGTTGTGCAAGAAACATTCCTTATGAGAAGAAGGATTGAGACAAAGAGAAGGAACAATAATCTCCTGATTAATATGCCTAACCGAAACCACCTTAGGGAGAAAACCCAATTTAGTACGAAGAACCGCCTTATTCGCATGAAAAATAAAATAAGGGGAATCACACTGCAGAGCTGAGAGTTCAGAAACTCTCCAAGCAGAAGAGATAGCAACAAGAAACAAAACCTTCCAAGATAACAACTTAATAACTATGGAATGCATTAGCTCAAACAGAGCCTGCTACAAAACTTTAAGAACAAGGTTAAGGCTCCAAGGAAGAGAAACAGGTCTAAACACAGGCCTGATTCTAACCAAGGCCTGACAAAAGGAACGAATATCTGTCACATCAGCCAGACACTTATGAAGTAAAATAGATAAAGCAGAAATCTGACCTTTCAGAGAACTGACTGACAAATCTTTCTCTAGACCATCCTGGAGAAAAGACAAAATCAATAAAGGTATTTACGCCATAGCTTATGGTAAATCTTATGAGTAACATGGTCTCAATGGCCGACTCGGAAAACCCACGCTTAGCAGAAATAGATAAAGCAGAAATCTGACCTTTCAGAGAAATGACTGACAAACCTTTCTCTAGACCATCCTGGAGAAAAGACAAAATCAATAAAGGTATTTACGCCATACCTTATGGTAAATCTTACGAGTAACATGGTCTCAATGACTGACTCGGAAAACCCACGCTTAGCCACAATTAAGTGTTCAATCTGCAAGCAGTCAGCTTCAGAGAAACAAGATTTTGATGGAGGAAAGGACCCTGAACTAGAAGGTCCTTCCTCAGAGGTAACCTCCAGGGTGGAAGAGATGATGTTTTCACTAGGTCTGCATACCAGATCCTGCGAAGCCACGCAGGAGCTATTAGAATTACCAATGCTCTCTCCTGTTTTTTTTTTTCTTCAAAGAGCTTTATTGAGAAATAAATCAAACAACATTAATAAAAAAAACAGACTTTGCAGACAGTGGTACAATATTATAAAGTTTTCATGCAAGGAGTCCACAGATCCTATAAATCCCAATTAGCTCCATGTCTAAATTTTCAAAAAAATTTCCTATAACATGTGCGATGTCTTACATCCGAAGACACCGCGCGAATATTACATAATACTTAATATATAATCATATCCACAATATAAATATAAAGATTAATAACCTACCCTAGTGCACTGCCAAGCAAGGTAGGTACTGTGTCTTCACACCGTTGTTGGTCACAGATCCAAGAACTTATTTGCTTCAGGTCCAGAAAAGTTAGTAATGACAAAGAAGAAAAGAGAAAAGGGGTGAGGGGGACAAGAAGGGGGAAAAAAAAAAAACCCAGAAACCACCTCTAGGGTCACGGACACCTCTGACCCAACTTTCATCCCTCAGCGGGGAGCTCCCTCCACATCTGCAATAACATCTCGTAAACATCCAGTTTCGAGATCTTTACATAATGAAATTTTTCCAGCAAAAGGATATTCTGTACATTTTGTCTCCACTCCTCTAATGTAGGAATTTGAGCTGATTTCCAGCGGAGAGGAATCAGATGTTTTGCCCCAGTCAACATCAGCATCAAAAGTGTCTTTTTTAATGGGTTCTGTATTTGATCTGAAAAGTGAAATAGTAATGCCTCAGGTGTTTTTGGGAATTCTAACTCTAGTACTCTCTGAATCTCACCCCAGATAGAGGTCCAAAAACCCTCTAACAGTGGGCAATCCCACCAAATGTGCAAAATCGAGCCTGTCTCCCCCCAACCCCTCCAGCATTTATCAGTGCTCTCTCCTGTTTAATACGAGCAATGTCTCATGGAAGGAGCGCAAACGGAGGAATCAGATATGCTAGACCAAAAACGCAAGGAACCACCAGGGCATCTATTAGAGCGGATTATGGATCTCTTGACCTTGAAGCGTACCTTGGAAGTTCTCCCGAGATGCCATCAGATCCAACTCCGGCACCCCCCATCTGAGGGTTAACCTGGAGAACACCTCCGGATGGAGAGCCCACTCTACAGGATAAATTGTCTGTCTGCTCAGAAAATCTACCTCCCAATTGTTTACTCCTGGAATGTGGATAGCAGATACGCAACAATTCTGAACATCCGCCCACTGAATAACCCGAGTCACCTCCTTCATGGCAAAGGAACTCTGAGTTCCTCCCTGGTGGCTGATGTAAGCCACTGAGGTGATGTTGTCCGACTGGAATCTGAAAAACCGGGCTAAAGACAACTGAGGCCAAGCCATCAGAGCATTGAAAAACGCTCTCAACTCCAAGATATTTATGGGGAGAGCAAACTCCTCCCGAGTCCATAGACCCTGCAACTTTAATGAGTCCCAGACTGCTCTCCAGCCTAGCAGACTGGCATCCATGGTCACAATCACCCAAGAAGGTCTCCGAAAGCATGTGCCCGTAGACAAATGCTCCTGAGAGAACCACCATGGGAGAGAGTCTCTTGTCGACTGATCTAGAACTATCCTCAGAGACAGATCCGAATGATTTCCATTCCATTGTCTGAGCATGCATAACTGAAGAGCTCTCAGATGGAATCGAGCAAAGGAAATGATGGTCCATGGAAACGACCATCAGACCAATAACTTCCATACATTGAGCTACTGATGGCCGAACAGTAGACTGAAGAGAGAGGCAAGAGGAAAGAATTTTGGATTTTCTGACCTCTATCAGAAAAATCTTCATAGACAGGAAATCTATAATGGTCTCTAAGAAAACCTCCTTTGTAGCTGAAACAAGGGAACTCTTTTCCAGATTCACTTTCTAACTGTGGGGGCGTAGAAAAGACAACAAGATCTCTGTATGAGAGTTTACTTGTTGAAAAAATGGTGCCTGAACCAAAATGTCATGCAGGTAGGGCGCTACTGCAATTCCCTGAGACCTGATCACTGCCAAAAGAGCCCCCAGAATCTTTGAGAAAATTCTAGGAGCTGTGGCAAGGCCAAATGGAAGAGCCACAAACTAAAAGTGTTTGTCCAGAAAAGAAAATCTCAGGAATTTGTGATGATCCCTGTGGATGGGAACATGAAGATACGCACACTTCAAATCTATGGACGTCATGAACTGACCCTCTAGGAACTGAGGAAGAATGGAATGAATAGTCTCTTTTGTGACCATGAGAAACCTGTTGAGACACTTTAGATCTAAAATGGGTAGCAAAGTTCCCTCTTTTTTATGAACCACGAAAAGGATTGAATAAAATCCTAGACCCTGTTCGCTTATTTGAACTGGAACAATCACTCCCAGATAAACAAAAAAGTCCTGAACACAGTTCAAGAATGACTCACAGAGGAAGGAACATCATAGTATTTATTAAGTTTACTAGATTTCTTAGGGTTGACAACAACAGAAGAATCGGAGCCGTCCAAAGTAGCCAATACCTCCTTCTACAGGATACGAAGGTGTCAAAGCTTAAATCTTAAATTAACTTCTTCAGTAGTAGGCAAAGGAGTTACAATGTCTGAATCTGAGATCTTACCCTCAAAAGCTACCGAGGTATCCTCCCCATCAGATTTATGAGGTTGGACAACCTGCGTATTAGTAGCTGAAACAGACACCTTAGCATCTGATAAATGTTTAGTCTTCCTCTTGCATTTCCCTAAAACAAAAAAAGCAGATAATGCCGCAAATACTGCAGAATATATCTGAGTTGCAAAATCTGCAGACAAATATACTCCTCCAGGAGGATGAGAGGAAATGCAGGGCACTGCATGTGACACCAATGAAGCTTGGGACGTTTGAGGAGAAAGCTGTGGCATTGCCTGAACAGCATCATCCTGAGAGACTTTATTGGGCTCACTGGGGAACAACTTATCTTTAAATTCAAGAGTTCTAGCTAAACATGCAGCACATAATTGCATTGGCAGAACAATTTGATCTTTAAGGCATAACAGACAATTATCAAAAGACACAGAGTCTTGATCCATGCCCATAATAATAATAATTAAAAAAAAAATAATTATAAATTAAAGTTTATACAGTCACTTTAAGAAACATAGATCAAGAAAACAAGCAAACAGAGCCAGCTGTGACCCTCACGCTTAAAAAACTTTCAGCTAAAAAATATAACTGAGACAGGACGTCTGCACCTCAGCCGAACTGAGGTGTCTTACCTGACCTTGCAACAAACACTCTGCATAAACAAATAAAGCAGAGAATTCCCAGCCGATCCAAACACTCTCCTTCTGCCCTTGCGGCCGACACTAAGCTCGGAATGAAGCAAAACAGAAAACAAGTCGGCCAGTGACTCCGCTCCATTTACTAAATGCGGAACAGCGTAGCAGAGTAAAAGCACACGTTTCTGTGCAGGAGAAAAAAAAAGTAACCGCCCCCTAGAGCGAAACCCGGGAAAATTCAAATAACCCCACACAATCAGGGTTGTCAACATCGTAACCCGCAACACATGAGCCACAAAATAAAGGGATATGCTTTATTACCAATAAAAAGCATTTAACCCCTTAGTCTCCCTATCTCATTTATACAGTCCCTGCCCTCTGCCAGAAAATACCCTAAATAAAGGATATAAATGTCCCATAAAAAGATGCAGCTAAAATCTCCTAAGTGCCAATCTCCAATACCTAGAGACAAAAAGGCACTTACCTGCAATCCAGCTATCCAACAGGGAGACAGCTCATCAGGTGTGAAAGGACACAAACTCCTTACAGACACCTGTGGAAAAAAGAAAGAACAGAGTAACTTAACTCTGGCTTTCTATACCTAGGGCAGCAATATGTTTGGAAACAAACGGCTAGATTACGAGTTGTGCGTTAGGGTTAAAAAGCAGCGCTAAGAGGTCCTAACGCTGCTTTTTAACGCCCCCTGGTATTACGAGTCTTGAAAAGACAGTTGTACCGCTCACTTTTTTGACCAAACTCGAAAATGCTGCAAATCCACTTACGTCAATTGCGTATCCTATATTTTCAATGGGACTTGCATAACGCCGGTATTATGAGTCTGACAAAAAGTGAGCGGTACAGCCTCTCCTGTCAAGACTGGTACCGCATTTTAAAGTCAGTAGTTAAGAGTGTTATGGGCTAACGCCGTAGCATAAAACTCTTAACTAAAGTGCTAAAAAGTACACTAACACCCATAAACTACCTATTAAGCCCTAAACCGAGGCCCTCCCACATCTCAAACACTAAATAAAAATGTTTAATCCCTAATCTGCCGAACCGGACATTGCAGCCACTATAAAAAATATATTAACCCCTAAACCGCCGCCCTCCCGCATCGCAAACACTAGTTTAATTTTATTAACCCCTAATCTTCCGTCCCTAACATCGCCGACACCTACCTACATTTATTAACCCCTAATCTGCCACCCCCAATGTCGCTGCAACTATATTAAATGTATTAACCCCTAAACCTAAGTCTAACCCTAAACCTAACCCCCTCTAACTTAAATATAATTTAAATAAATCTAAATAAAATTACTACAATTACCTAAATAATTCCTATTTAAAACTAAATACTTACCTATAAAATAAACCATAAGCTAGCTACAATATAACTAATAGTTACATTGTATCTAGCTTAGGGTTTATTTGTATTTTACAGTCAACTTTGTATTTATTTTAACTAGGTACAATGGTTATTAAATAGTTATTAACTATTTACTAACTTCCTAGTTAAAATAAAGACAAATTTACCTGTAAAATAAATCCTAATCTAAGTTACAATTAAACCTAACACTACAGTATAATTAAATTAATTACCTAAACTAAATACAATTAAATACAATTATTTTTTTTTTATCTAAAGTACAAAAAACAAACAAACATTAAATTACAGAAAATAATAAAATAATTAGAAGTAAAGAAAGTGGCGCTTACCGATCCGGGGTTTCTTCGCCGTGATGTTGTGCAGCGTATCTTCAGCATAGGCTCTATTTCTCTGTCTTGTTTCTCTGCCGTCAGGAGCCCAGCAAGAGTGCCTACGTCGCAGACGCAAACTCGCAATCCAACTACCATCCACTTCCGGGCATCACTCACAGACAAGGAGTAAGCAGCAGGCAAAACACCGTTGATTAAAAGCAAACTTTGTTGGTGACAGTGAATAAAGACAAAAAAGAGCCTCAGCTCATAGTAGCAATCCGGGGTCACAGAACGGCAACTGCAGACATGTTTCGTATGGTTCCTCCACAATTGATCACTGCTGATTTTTGCCAGTTCTGTGACCTCTCTTTAAAGCCCAAGACATTTTCCAATTATACAATTAATTAAAAAGTTAAAAACAAAAGTTAACCCCTTCTTGCCCTTGTATTGGTATATATATTTAAACACTTTGACAGGCTTATATACACATATAGAGAACGTACCGCTAGAATTATGGGAAGATATGCTGATACTACTTGTTTGTGCCTAGGCTAACCATGCTACATATTTTAATAATCTTTAAAAATAGAGCTAATATATTATTTACCCATATTAAATGTTGTACCACATAATAATATTATTATATATATATATATATGTATTTCATATTCATGTGGGATTTATTTACTGGCACTGAATATTTGTTAAGTCTGCATTATTTCTTAATGCCACTGGGATGGACATTTTTTTATAAATTTATAGGTTGTTTAAATAAACAGATGATTCACATCGCTCTACTTATTAATACTCAGAGGTGATCTGGTATTTAGTAAGAAGATCCACTGTGCCTCCTTGTAGTCCAGTTTGTATATTCTGTCACCTCCTCTTTTATGTGGGGGGACATGGTCAATGGCCTGGATAGACAGTAGCGAGGCATCCCCTGCATGCATTGATTTAAAATGTCTGGATACTGGTGTATCTGTGTCGGGGTCCTCTATATCCCTAATGTGCTCAAGGGCCCTATCTTTCAGGAGGCATTTTGTTTTGCCTATATATTGAATCTGGCACCCCCTACAGGTGAGGAGGTAGATTAAATGATTGGACTTGCAGTTTAATCCAAACCTAATGTCATATGTATGTCTGGTTGTTGTGGAAGTAAAGGTAGTGCCCTCTGTTACATGATTACATGTTTTACAACACTGTGCCTTACATTTATAGAACCCTACTCTGTGTGGTAGCCAAGTTCTAATTTTCTCTGTTTGCAAATCTGAGGGTGCCACTATGTTCCCAATGGTCTTACTTTTCCTGGCAACAAACTTGCAATTTTGTGCAATATTTTCTAAGTTAGAGTCAGTGGTCAGAATGGGGAGACTTTGTTTTATGATGTCACAGATTTTTCTATATTCAAGGCTATATGGGGTGCTAAACACAATTTTGTTGTCACTTCTAGGCCTTTGTAGGACATTTTGTCTTTTGTACCTTAAAAAATTGTCTCGTGGTATTAAATCCAGTTCTTTCTTGGTATCTTTCAGATTAGGTGTAATTAGTTTTTAAACTAATTACACCTAATCTAATCCCCCTAATAAAATAAAAAAGCCCCCCAAAATCATAAAAAGCCCTACCCTATACTAAATTTCAAACAGCACTTAAAAGCTCCTTTTGCGGGGCATTGCCCCAAAGTAATCAGCTCTTTTACCTGTAAAAAAAGTACAATACCCCCCCAACATTAAAACCCACCACCCAATCTTAATTCAGATTGGCTGATAGAATTCTATCAGCCAATCAGAATTCAAGGGACGCCATCTTGGATGATGTCATTTAAAGGAACCTTCATTCTTCAGTTGGACTTCGTTTGAAGAGGATGCTCCGCGTCGGATGTCTTGAAGATGGAGCCGCTCCGCGCCGGATGGATGAAGATAGAAGAAGGGTTAATAACTTTAATATAGTGGCAGCGATGTTAGGGGCGACATATTAGGGGTTAATAAATGTAGTTAGGTTGCGGCAACATTGGGGGCGGCAGATAAGAAATTAATAAATATAATGTAGGTGGCAGCAAAGTTGGGGTGACAGATTAGGGGTTCATAAGTATAATGTAGGTGGTGGCGGTGTCCGGAGCGGCAGATTAAGGGTTAATATTATAATGTAGGTTGCGGCGATGTCAGGGGCGGCAGATTTGGGGTTGCTTAGACTCGGGGTTCATGTTAGGGTGTTAGGTGTAGACATTAAAAGTATTTCCCCATAGGAATCAATGGGGCTGCGTTAAGAGCATCAATGGGGCTGCGTTAAGAGCTGAAAGCTGCTTTTTTGCAGGTGTTAGGTTTTTTTCAGCCGGCTCTCCCCCAGTGATTCCTATGGGGAAATCGTGCACAAGCACGTTTTGCCAGCTCACCGCTACCGTAAGCAGCGCTGGTATTGAGGTGAGATGTGGAGCAAAATTTTGCTCTACGCTCACTTTTCTACGGCTAACGCTGGGTTTGTAAAAACACGTAATACCAGCATTGTCTGTAGGCGAGCAGTGAGGGAAAACTGCTCATTAGCAAAGCACAGCATTACCAACAAAACTCGTAATCTAGGTGAATTTAAGCACAATCTCACAACTTCCTATCTGCTTAAAAGCCACCACTACTCTACTGAAGAGATTAACGTGGAATACAGCTAAACTCCAAATCTTGCTTGAAGCGAAAAGAAATCCAATTTTTCTTCAGACACCAAAAACTTCACCTTCTCCATTGACAGAGGCAAAGAGAATGACTAGGGATTATGGGTAGGGGAGTGACATTAAACAGCTTTACTGTGGTGGTCTTTGCCTCCTCCTGCTGGCCAGGAGTGATATTCCCACTAGTAATTAAGTCTGCATGTCGTTCACTCAGTCAGCAGCAATTTGTCACTTCACTGTGTGTGACACTGACTGTCTAAGATTACATCAGACCAGGTGACCGACCTAGTCAAGTACACAATGAGGTATGCGGCATGTTTGTCTCTCAGACCAGTTTGTTTATATTTAATATCACCCAGAAAAAAATTAATTATATATATATTATATATATAATATTATATATATATATATATATGTGATATAAATATTATATATATATATATCACATATATATATATATATATACAGTATATACACACATAATATATATTATATGTATATATATATATATATATATATATATATGTATATAAATATTATATAAATATATATATATATATAAATATTATATATATATAAATATTATATATATAAATATATAATATATATATATATATATATATATATATATATATATATATATACACATACAGTACACACACATATATATATATATATATATATATATATATATATATATATATGTCACCTCAAACTCCCCCCCCCCACAGTTTTTTCTTAGGTGTTCAGTATTTTTGTGGCAGACACCTGGGAACCCTAATTGTAGAATACTGCTAAAAGGGACTATTATTTTATGAAAAGACAAGATAAAAAATGAAAATTTTAATATTAAAAAAAGATTGTTATTTTCAAACCAAAGTGGCATGTAGTATATGTATTCATAAAAAATGAAGGCATGCTTCAGAGCATAATGTTCAAAATGGTTAAAACAACCGATGTTCTGTCTAGGGAACAACACATAAGCATACACATTAAGGCAACATAAAGATGGTCATTTCCCGTTTAGTAGAATGATTTTGCTATAGCATACATTTGTTTCGAGATATGACACATCTTCCCTGGCTTCCTTATAATGCAGTTAAAGCTCAATTATTAGCTATAACAACAAGGCAATAATTTAAACGTTGGCCTGAGAATGTGTCTGTTGTTTTTCCTAACTGATCCAAAGAAAGAACCTTAGCACCAGCATGTTAGGGTCTCAGATATGAGCTCCTTCATATTTCTTTATTTTGTGTCTTTCCTGCTCTACTCACAATGTTTAAATGTGTTGCATTATGTTTTCAAAAAACAAGTCTGGAGAAGCAGCAACTCGATAAAAACAGTTTATTTTATTTGCTTATTAAAATCAAGAACAAATGCATAGATATAGCAATGAAATGCCCTTTAGCTGGAAGTAAAGCTTACGCGTTTCGGCATAGATGCTGTACTCATAGCTCTCAAGTTTTACCTACTGCTCTTGGGCTTAAAAAGAGAGTAAAAACATTTAATTTTACCAATGGGCAGGTGATTGCTAACTGCTAATTAAAGGCTCACCTTAAAGGTATAACACCTCTATTAAACACCTTTGTATTGATTGTTAAATAGCTAACTGTAAGCTGATCGTTCACATAAAACATACACCTCTAGTGACTTGTGTGAGCTATCATGATAATTAAGTGTTGTTGATGGGCTACAATATGGCATATTACATATACAAATTTAAATGCAAATTAAATGCCATTCTGACATCTCTAAGCTAAACAGCTTTTTACATACATAGCGTTCATAACATTGAAACCCCCTACCAATGATACATTGAGTTGTACGGACTAAATAAATCTAATGTAGCAATTCCAATTTGTGTTTTGCTTAAGTATAATCCCCATTTACGTTACGGTACACAAAATGTTCATTTGATTAATCATACATAAACAATATTAGTCCGATATTGATTTCTCATATGCATACAGTTTGCAGAAAAATAATAAATATTGTTTTACATTGTAACATATTAGAAACCTCTATACTCCTGATATATATTTTTGAACACCACCTTGCAAAAAACGCCTTTCAAAAGTTATAGCATAAAACTTTTGACTTATATTGTTTTCCTGCATCGTGTTGGAGAATATACAGAAGTCAATGTATCAACCTGTCCAATCCTAACATTGTAACAATTCCAATCTCATATCAGTTCCAAAAGTTAATTAAATCATAGGCAGAGTTTAAACTATTGGGAAACCTCGTCTGTAACTGAAAAATCCAGTAAAACTCTTTTTTTGCCAATGCTAGGTCCCTGTCCCCTCCTCTGTTCCCCACATGAACTACTTCAATAATGGTCCATTTAAAACTAGTGTCATCCTTGTTATGGAACCTTTTAAAGTGCTGGACGAGAGGGGTGGCCAGGGTACCCGCCTTGATATTAAAGAGATGTTCCCTAATATGTGAACGGACCTCTCTAGTCATCATGTCCACGTATTGCAAATGGCAGATAGTGCACCCTGCTAAGTATACTGTATATACATTCCTGCAATTTAAACACCTGTTGTGATTATATGTGTTATGGGTGACTTCACTTTTGAAGCCTTCCCCTACTGTCAAGTGTTCACAAGCCTTACAAGTGGGATTACTACACCTGTAGACTCCTTTAAATCTCAGCCATGAACTAGGGTCTTCCCTTTGAATAGACTTTGGTTGTGTGGGTGCCAAGATGTTACCCAAGGATACATCCCTTCTAAAAGCACATTTGCATCCGCTATGTACCGTGTCTGCCAACGCATTATCCGCTGCTACTAGCCTGAGGTGTTTCTATACAATGCCACAAATCTTATGGTACTGTGTGCTAGAATACATGACAAAAACGTCCCTTTGCTCTCTTGTTTGTCGGTATTTTAGTTGATTTAGTCAGTAAATCTTGCCTATTAGTCTTGGCCACCTCCATTCTTGATTAGGTTATAGTTAGCTATTTAACAATCGACACAAAGATGTTTAATAAAGGCGGTATACCTTTAAGGTAAACCTCTAATTAGCAGTTAGCAATTACCTGCCCATTGGTGAATGAAATGTTTTTACTCTCTTTTTAAGCCCAAGAGCAGTAGGTAAAACTTAAGAGCTATGAGTACGGCATCTAAGCCGAAATGCGCAAGCTTTACTTCCAGCTAAAGGGCATTTCATTGCTATATCTATGCATTTGTTCTTGATTTTAAGAAGCAAATAAAGAACTGTTTTTATCGAGTTGCTGCTTCTCCAGACTTGTTTTTTGAGAGTAATTTATGGCCTAATTTGAGAGAGAGCAGCATTGATCCCAGCAAGCTCTATATACACTCTGACACAAGTATCCGGAGGGACACGCTCAGAGCGGAGCCATTTAGGAATCAAGCTTCCACTTTCAGCAACTACCTTACCCCCAGAAAGCCAGCCGCGTCAAGTGACGTCACCACCTGGAGCGGAGGCCTGTGGAGGCACAGTAGCGGGTGAACCGCAACAGATCCATGAGAGAGTGTGAGGCTGACGGCTATAAGCACAAGAAACCACAGGAGCCTCATAGCCCGGTGAAGCCTAGGAGAGGGGTCTCCTTAAGGGCGAAGTAGTAGTAAGTCGTGAAGCGGGGGTAAGTGGAACCACACCTCAGGAGTTTAGCTAAGTGGCCTTAATAGGCACGCCAGGAATTGGCTCTAGAGTGTAACATATACATTACGGGACTATGTGTATTTAAGGTGGTAAGTGCACCTAGGGTCTCCTCTACATGGGGTTTTTTGTATTGCATTATGTTTTGTCACATTTACTCAAGCAATGTGTTTGGACAGAATTTTGCTTAAACCATTATGTGTTATGCTCCATATTTAATCTGTCACTGTGTTTGCTCCAGGCCCATGCACAGCTTTAGCTTGCCTGCTTAGGTGAGCTTATGCTATTTCCTGTACTACAGTTGACAAACTTTACTTGTAAGTAACCTCTGCTTCTCTGACTTGCCTTTTTCACCTGCATTCAAATAGACCTCTCTGTGCCATTTGCCTGAATTGACCCTAACCTTGCTGCACTCTTCTGTTTTGATGATTGTGGGACTAAACTACAGTGTATGACCCTTGGCCTGGCTATCCACTGTATTGTACCCATATAGCATGCAGTGCCATCTTACAGTAACTTCAAAGGTAGTAACTACATCCAGTGCTGATGATGGGTCACATTCTGAAGCATATCCGTGGGCTTTTTGTATATATTTTTTTATGCTATCTCAGTATCAGAGTCTGCTACAAGCATGACATTTCAAAACAGCCTTGTGACTTCTGCTATATTGACATATTAACCCCATAACTGTGACAACCCACACTGCAAACTACTCCCTAACCTCTTAACCCTTTAACTACCACAAATCCCCACCACAAACTACCCCTAACCTATTAACCCCCTAACCACTACAACCCCATCGCAAACTACCCCCTAACCTATTAACCCCTAACAGCTAACCCCCAAGATTTCTAACCTCAGACCCACTAAGTTACAAAACATAAAGAACACCAGCATTACAAAAATAACACATTAGCAAAAATAAAAAAAGCTACCCGTAAAAGCCCTATCTTAAAACTCAAGTCCCATTTAAAAAATAACTAAAATACCATAAACTAAAACTTACTATAAAAATTGCCCTAAAAGGGCATTTGTTGAGCATTGGCCTAGTTGAAGTAGTTACAGGTCTTTTGCAACATCAAAAAACTCTTTACTAAAACCAAAGTAACCCCCACTCCCAAAAAGAAACCTAAATTAAAAAAAAAGAATATATATATATATATATACTGTATATATATAGTCTAAAGCAGAAACCGCACACTCAGGTCTTCAAAATCCAAAGTGATTTAAATTCACTGTCACAGTCTCTGCTTTAGACTATATACACATTTATGTACCTGCACCTGCAAACGAATTGGAACGTGAGTGCTTGGTTCTACAAATTGGATATATATATATACACTCATTTGTCGGTCATTGCACTGAAGTAATCATAGCTCTTTTGCACTAAAATAAAAAAAAACTATCTTTAAAAAATCCTAATCTTAAAAAACTATCCTAAAAAAAAACTAAGCGTACATAGGGGCATATTTATCAAGCTCCATATGGAGCTTGATGTCCCGTGTTTCCGGCGAGCCTCCAGGCTCGCCTGAAACACAAGTTATGAAGCAGCGGTCTAAAGACCGCTGCTCCATAACTTGTCCGCCTGCTCTGAGGCGGCGGACAGACATCGCCAGAAATCAACCTGATCGAATACAATCGGGTTGACACCCCCTGCTTGTGGCCGATTGCCCGCGAATTTTCAGGGAGCGGCATAGCACCAGCAGTTCACAGCAGTTTATTGGGCACTAAATAATATATTTTTTTTTATGCTGATTGTTTAATTTGATATAATTGGAAGGATAACGTGCACAGAAGTATACATAGGGGGATATTTATCAAAGCCTCAACTTTGTTGCATTCTCCGGCACCAATACGCTCGCCTAACATCACGGCCACGTATCTCAATACGCTCTCCTTATTTATAAAAAACCCTGCAAAAAGACGTGCACCAAGTACGGGGCGATGAGCATCAGACTTTTGTTAACTAACAGTCATCGATCTCTCGTCTATTCGGCTTTTTACCAACTTTATTTATACCCTGTCACTAAACGCCGCCACTATACTAAAATGTTTCTGTAATGTTTCTGTAATTTAGTAATTTGTAATAAAGTTTAATAGTATATTTAAATAATTTGAGTAGGGTTAGGGTTTTTTAATATGTAATTTAGTTAATTTAATTGGTAGTTTAATTTAATTGTAGTATAATAGTTAGGGTAGGTTAATTAATATTTTAAAATAGTTTATTTTAATTCTACAGGTAAGTTTAAATTTATTTGAAGATAGGGATGTTGTAATTTTAATTTAAATTTAGTTTATGGCGATGTGGGGGGCTGACCGTTTAGGGGTTAATAGGTTTAGTTAGTGGTAGTGATGTGGGAGGCAAGAGGTTTAGGGGTTAATACGTTTATTTAGTGGCGGCGGTGGCGGGGAGCAGCGGAATAGCGGTTAATAACTTTATGTAAAATGAGGAGAAAGGAGTGCTGAGTCTTGTGGGTAAATGCAAAAAAGTTTTATTAGGAGCAGGCTTCCATGAAGACCAACAGGTAAGCTCCTATCTTACGCGTTTCGCGCATGAGCACATGCGCTTCATCAAATAACTTTATTTAGGTTGCGACGGGGTCGGGGAGCAGCGGGATAGGGGCTAATAACTTTATTTAGGTTGCAGCGGGGTCGGGGAGCAGCGGGATAGGGGTTAATACATTTTATTTGTGTCAGAGATGTCGGGGCGGCAGATTAGGGTTTATGTTAAGGTGTTAGGTGTAAACGTTACATGTTTTCAACCTTAGAAATCAATGGGATATCTGGCAGCATCGAACATAAGCTTTCAGTGCTTTCCGACTCCCATTGATTTCTATGGCATCCGCGGCCTCCAGGGTGGCGGATTGAAAACCAGGTACGCTGGGCCGGAATAGCCGCGAGAGTACCCGTTAAAAGTTTGATAACTTTGAAAAAATTGTCAGATACAGCCGAATGTGTATTTGGAACATCTGTAATGACGTAAGCATCGATCTGCGTCGGATTGAGACCGGCAGATCGTATGTTATGTCACAAATTTCAACATTTGCCGGTCTGTAGGCTTTGATAAATAGGTCGGATCAATCTTGCAACAATTACACTGCGGAACTCCGGCGTATTTGAGGTTGAGGCATTGATAAATATCCCCCATAGCCTTGGCTTAAGGTGTTTCTTGTTTGTGTTTGCTTTGCCCTTAATGGGCTTGAAATAACATAACTTAGAGGGAGAGAAATAGAGAAATTCTACTGGTTTAAATGGATTTTTAAATTTATCTCTTCTTCCATTAAAGGTAAATCTGTTAATACAACAGGTAGCAATAAAATTTAGGAGAGGAAAGGCAAGACAAGTATAGAGTCTGGGCTAGAAATTCCTTCATTACTAAGTGTACCGCAAATATCGTGCTTGTGTAAGCGCAATATTGCACTCCACTCATAGAGACCTATTTACCAAATGTCTGTCGGACCTGGTCATGCATGCTTTGTAAACGAGTGCCCCCTCTTGAAAAAAAATGCCCCCCCCCCCCGCCCAGAATTCATTCATTCAAGAGCCGACCCTGCATATAGATCCAATGAGCCAGTTCTGATTGGCTAAAATGGATGTCTGTCAAAAGAACTGAAATAAGGGGGCAGTTTGAAGAGGTTTAGATACAAAGTAATCACAGAGGTAAAAGGTATATTTATATAACTGTGTTGGTTATGCAAAACTAGGGAATGGGTAATAAAGGGATCACTTTAAACAATAACAATTCTGGTGTAGACTGTCCCTTTAAGTAAAGTAGCAAGTTTATTGTGATGGGGGTGTGGCGGTTTAGGACTTAATGGTGTAGGAGTGGATAGTGTAGGTGGAAAAACTTTTTTTGTGTGTGTTTAGTGCAAACTCAGCCCAAACTCTTTATGCAAGCTTTCAAATTAAATAAAAGGTTTGAGTGTCAAATGCGATTGTTTTAGAGCTATAATATTTACTTTCATCTTGTAACACGAGAACACTTTTGCCATCAAAGGGGCCCATAAAAAGTACAGGGAACGCAAATTATCACAAATTTGCGCACACAAACTTGCGGTATGTGCTAAATCGGAGTTGAGTGCAAAAAATACTGCAAACTCGTGATCATATTAGCACTTCTCATGAAAAAAAGTTAGGTTATAAATTAACCTTTTGCCTTGTTAAGGTTAAAAATATTTGTTTTTTTCACACCCAATACCTTAAGTGGTCATATTATGCATAAATTATTGAAACTCACTTTAAAGGGACACTTAAGTCAAAATAAACTTTCATGAATCAAAAAGAGCATGCAGTTTAAAGACACTTTCTTGGGAACAAAATCCTACTGAGCATGTGCACAATATCAAGGGTATAAGTATACTAGTCTGTGATTGGTTGATGTCTATCACATGATACAGGGGGCCGGATAATAGGAGAAAATAAAAAAAAATGACAGAAAAAAAAAATCTACTGCTTATTTAAAATTCAGAGTAAGTGCTATTGTATTGTCTTTTTACTATGTACTTGTTAATTATGCAATTCTACTGCATTGAGTGGTGAGTTTTCCCACTATGATGTTGCTGTGATGACCTCATAGAGAACCCTTTTATTCCTTTTAGACAAACTCTTTTTAACCAATGTTTCTTATAAAATGATCAAAAATTTGGTCAAAAAGCCCACCCACCTTGCTTATACCCGACTTATACCTTGGTTAATATATGCAACCACCATTGCACTAGTTTAGAGACAATTACCATTCTGGAGCAAAACTGTGGGGCTGTAGCAGCAAGTTTTAATAGATATCCAATACACTTATGTTAATTAAACAATACCTGGCTTTTTGTTTGATCTTATTTTCTTTCAATAAATACTTATACTTCATACTTTATATTGTAGTTTTAATTTCTTAACTGCACTAGAATGAGTAACCACAATACATGTATTTTCTAACAGTAACATGTCATTAGAAATTAAATGGAAATATTGGTTAATTGGAAAAAAAATGGCTAATTGAAAAAAACACATTTTTTTTTAATGAGGTGACGTTTCCACCTCTAACCAATATCCATGCTAGTATACAAAACAGTGCCGTATGGCTAGCACAGCTATTGGTTTAGAGCTGGAAACACCACCTCATTGAAAAAAAGAGCACTTACTGTGAGCTGCTGACTGAGTTTAGTGAGGAGGCCATGGCACAGAAAGGGTAAGTTTAGCACACTTTTTTTACAAAGTGATAATTTAAAGTCCTATTTATTTTTATTCATGGTAAATCCTAGCACACTTTTTTTTTATAAAGTGATAACTAAAAGTCTAATTTACCATTACTTTAAGCCACACTTCAATTATGCCAACCATTTATTTTCTGGTCCACATGAGTTCTGCTGATCAGGATTTTGCTGAATTATATAGTGATACAGGTAAGTGTTGGGAAGAAAATAAGCACAATAGCCACGTGCAACTGGGATAATAATGTTTAAGTTTGTCTGATACTTAATACATTTATTTGTTTTGTTTAAAAAAAGACAGATGTTAAAGGGGCAGTATAGTAAAAAATATGCTTAGATGATTCAGATAGGGCATGTAATTTTAAAAAACTTTCCAATTTACTTTTATCATCAATTTTGCTTTGTTCTCTTGGTATTCTTAGTTGAAAGCTAAACCTAGGTAGACTCACATGCTAATTTCTTAGTCCTTGAAGACCACCCCTTTTATCTGAATGCATTTTGACATTTTTTCACAACTAGAGGGCGTTAGTTCATGTGTGCCATATAGATAACATTGTGCTCACAACAGTGGAGTTACCTAGGAGTCAGCATTGATTAGCTAAAATGCAAGTCTGTCAAAAGAACTGAAATAAGGGGGCAGTCTGCAAAGTTTTAGATACAAGGTAATCACAGAGGTACAAATTGTATTAATACAACTATGTTGGTTATGCAAAACTTGGAAATGGGTAATACAGGGATCTATCTTTTTAAACATTAAAAATACTGGTGTAGACTGTCCCTTTAATATCTTCTAGGCTTTTTCTTAGTAAAAGTCATCATCACCTTTATAATTCTCTGTCTTGTAATTTTAGTAAAGTAACAACATACGTTATATCTCATTAAAGGGACATGACAGACAAAATTAAAGCTTATATTATTTTAAAATTAAAAAAATATATCCTTTCCAATTTACTTCTATTATCAAATGGACTTTGATCTCTTGGAACCTTAGCTGAATTTCATACTGAGGTAGGCTCAGTAGTATGTATTATGCACTATGAGCTCCATTAATAAAGCCAAGGAGGCAGCAGTAGAGCTTTGCAGTGCAAACCACATCTTCCTAACCTAAATCACCCCAGACTCTCTCTATTTCACTCAACCAATCACTTGCACAAGCATTTGCTCATACAATGATAAATGCAGGCACTGAATGTTGCCTCACTCCCAGATAGAACAGAAAGACAGGTTACCTGTATGAGAACCTTGCTTATCTGCATGTGTTGCAAACTATGCTGCCACATAGACTGTTTGCACACTTCTGAGCATATATAGATATGCTCAAGTCAAAAGAAGCTAAGTTTTAACAAAGAATACCAAAAGAAGGGAGTATATTTAGTATTAGAAAACACTGGTGACTCATAAAAGTTTCATTTTGAGTTTTATGTCCTTTTAACATAGCATATGGAAACTCAAGTGCTATTCCACTAGAAAGCACTACAATGATGAATCACAGTGTTAATGTGATTTCAAAATCCCAATAAGTAAATAGTTAAAAAAGTAAATTTATGCTTACCTGATAAATTGATTTCTTCTATGGTAAGACTAGTACACGGATTCATCCTTTACTTGTGGGATATTATCCTCCTGCTAACAGGAAGTGGCAAAGAGCACCACAGCAGAGCTGTCTATATAGCTCCTCCCTTAGCTCCACCCCCCAGTCATTCGACCGAAGGTACAGGAAGAAAAAGGAGAAACTACAAGGTGCAGAGGTGACTGAAGTTTAAATCAAAAAAATATAATCTGTCTTAAAATGACAGGGCGGGCCGTGGACTGGTCTTACCATATAAGAAATCAATTTATCAGGTAAGCATAAATTTACTTTTCTTCTATAAAGGTAAGACGAGTCCACGGATTCATCCTTTACTTGTGGGATACAATACCAAAGCTACAGGATACGGATGAAAGGGAGGGACAAGACAGATGGTTAAACAGAAGGCACCACTGCTTGAAGAACTTTTCTCCCAAAAATAGCCTCCAAAGAAGCAAAGGTATCAAATTTGTAAAATTTGGAAAAGGTATGAAGCGAAGACCAAGTCGCAGCCTTACAAATCTGTTCAACAGAAGCATCATTTTTAAAAGCCCATGTGGAAGCCACCGCTCTAGTAGAGTGAGCTGTAATTCTTTCAGGAGGCTGCTGTCCAGCAGTCTCGTATGCCAAACGGATGATGCTTTTCAGCCAAAAGGCAAGAGAGGTAGCCGTAGCTTTTTGACCTCTACGTTTTCCAGAATAGGCAACAAAGAAGATGTTTGACGGAAATCCTTGGTCGCTTGCAAGTAAAACTTTAAAGCACGAACCACGTCCAAGTTGTGCAATAGACGCTCCTTCTTAGAGGAAGGATTAGGACACAGAGTAGGAACAACAATTTCCTGATTAATATTCTTATTAGTAACAACCTTAGGAAGGAATCCAGGTTTGGTACGCAAAACCACCTTATCAGCATGGAAAACAAGATAAGGCAAGTCGCATTGCAATGCTGATAGTTCAGAAACTCTTCAAGCCGAAGAGATAGCAACTAAAAACAGAACTTTCCAAGATAGAAGCTTAATATCTATGGAATGCATAGGTTCAAACGGAACCCCTTGAAGAACTTTAAGAACTAAATTCAAACTCCATGGCGGAGCAACAGGTTTAAACACAGGCTTGATTCTAACTAAAGCCTGACAGAACGTCTGGAACATCTGCCAGAAGTTTGTGCAGTAGAATTGATAAAGCAGATATCTGTCCCTTTAAGGAACTAGCTGATAGCCCCTTCTCCAATCCTTCTTGGAGAAAGGACAAAATCCTAGGAATCCTGATCTTACTCCATGAGTAGCCTTTGGATTCGCACCAATAAAGATATTTACGCCATATCTTATGATAAATTTTCCTGGTGACAGGCTTACGAGCCTGAATCAAGGTATCTATGACCGACTCAGAGAACCCCCGCTTGGATAAGATCAAGCGTTCAATCTCCAAGCAGTTAGCCGCAGAGAAAATAGATTTGGATGCTGGAACGGACCTTGAATCAGAAGGTCCTGTCTCAGTGGCAGAGTCCATGGTGAAAGAGATGACATGTCCACCAGGTCTGCATACCAAGTCCTGCGTGGCCACGCAGGTGCTATCAAAATCACTGAAGCTCTCTCCTGTTTGATTCTGGCAATCAAACGAGGAAGGAGAGGAAATGGTGGAAACACATAAGCCAGGTTGAATGACCAGGGTACTGCTAGAGCATCTATCAGTACTGCCTGAGGATCCCTTGACCTGGACCCGTAACGAGGAAGTTTGGCATTCTGACGAGACGCCATCAGATCCAATTCTGGTGTGCCCCATTGCTGAATCAAATGTGCAAACACCTCCGGATGGAGTTCCCACTCCCCTGGATGAAAAGTCTGACGACTTAGAAAATCCGCTTCCCAGTTCTCCACTCCTGGTATATAGATTGCTGATAGATGGCAAGAGTGAGTCTCTGCCCATCAAATTTTTTTGGTAACCTCTATCATCACTAGAGAACTCTTTGTTCCCCCCTGATGATTGATATATGCTACAGTCATGATATTGTCCGACTGGAATCTTATGAATCTGGCCGATGCCAGCTGAGGCCACGCCTGAAGCGCGTTGAATATCGCTCTCAGTTCTAGAATATTTATTGGGAGGAGAGCCTCCTCCTGAGTCCATAAACCCTGTGCTTTCAGGGAATTCCAGACTGCACCCCAGCCCAATAGACTGGCGTCCGTCGTCACTATGACCCACGCTGGCCTGAGGAAACACATTCCCTTGGACAGATGATCCTGTGACAACCACCAAAGAAGAGAGTCTCTGGTCTCTTGGTCCAGATTTATCTGAGGAGATAAATCTGCATAATGCCCATTCCACTGTTTGAGCATGCAAAGTTGCAGTGGTCTGAGATGCAAGCGAGCAAACAGAACTATGTCCATTGCCGCTACCATTAAGCCGATTACCTCCATACACTGAGCCACTGACGGCCGAGGAATGGAATGAAGTGCTCGGCAGATGGATAAAAATTTTTATTTCCTGACCTCCGTCAGAAAAATTTTCATGTCCACCAAATCTATCAGAGTTCCCAGGAATGGAACTCTTGTGAGAGGGAGAAGTGAACTCTTTTTTACGTTCACCTTCCACCCGTGAGATCTTAGAAAAACCAACACAATGTCCATGTGAGACTTGGCTAGTTGGTAAGTTGTTGCCTGGATTACGATATCGTCCAGATAAGGCGCCACAGCTATGCCCCGCGGCCTTAGAACCGCCAGAAGGGACCCTAGCACTTTTGTGAAAATTCTGGGAGCCGTGGCCAACCCGAAGGGAAGAGCCACAAACTGGTAATGCTTGTCCAGAAAGGTGAACCTGAGGAACTGGTCATGATCTTTGTGGATAGGAATGTGTAGATACGCATCCTTTAAGTCCACGGTGGTCATGGTCATATATTGACCCTTCTGGATCATCGGCAAAATAGTCTGAATGGTCTCCATCTTGAAGGATGGGACTCTGAGGAATTTGTTTAGGATCTTGAGATCTAAAATTGGTCTGAAGGTTTCCTCTTTTTTGGGAACCACAAACAGATTGGAGTAGAACCCTTGCCCCTGTTCTGTTTCCGGAACTGGGCAGATCACTCCCATGGTATATAGGTCTTCTACACAGCGTAAGAACGCCTCACTTTTTGTCTGGTTTACAGACAATTGAGAAAGATGGAATCTCCCCCTTGGGGGAGAATCTTTGAAATCTAGAAGATAACCCTGGGTTACTATTTCTAAAGCCCAGGAGTTCTGAACGTCTCTTGCCCAAGCCTGAGCGAAGAGAGAAAGTCTGCCCCCTACTAGATCCGGTCCCGGATCGGGGGCTACCCCTTCATGCTGTCTTGGTGGCAGCAGCAGGCTTCTTGGCCTTTTTACCCTTGTTCCAAGTCTGATTAGGTCTCCAGACTGACTTGGATTGAGCAAAATTCCCCTCCTGCTTTGCGGCAGGGGAAGAGGTAGAGGGACCACCTTTGAAGTTTCGAAAGGAACGAAAAACATAATTTATGTAAGAACTTACCTGATAAATTCATTTCTTTCATATTAGCAAGAGTCCATGAGCTAGTGACGTATGGGATATACATTCCTACCAGGAGGGGCAAAGTTTCCCAAACCTCAAAATGCCTACAAATACACCCCTCACCACACCCACAAATCAGTTTAACGAATAGCCAAGAAGTGGGGTGATAAGAAAAAAGTGTGAAAGCATAAAAAATAAGGAATTGGAATAATTGTGCTTTATACAAAAAAATAATAACCACCACAAAAAAAGGGTGGGCCTCATGGACTCTTGCTAATATGAAAGAAATGAATTTATCAGGTAAGTTCTTACATAAATTATGTTTTCTTTCATGTAATTAGCAAGAGTCCATGAGCTAGTGACGTATGGGATAATGACTACCCAAGATGTGGATCTTTCCACGCAAGAGTCACTAGAGAGGGAGGGATAAAATAAAGACAGCCAATTCCTGCTGAAAATAATCCACACCCAAAATAAAGTTTAAATGAAAACATAAGCAGAAGATTCAAACTGAAACAGCTGCCTGAAGTACTTTTCTACCAAAAACTGCTTCAGAAGAAGAAAACACATCAAAATGGTAGAATTTAGTAAAAGTATGCAAAGAAGACCAAGTTGCTGCTTTGCAAATCTGATCAACCGAAGCTTCATTCCTAAACGCCCAGGAAGTAGAAACTGACCTAGTCGAATGAGCTGTAATCCTCTGAGGCGGAGTTTTACCCGACTCAACATAGGCATGATGAATTAAAGATTTCAACCAAGATGCCAAAGAAATGGCAGAAGCTTTCTGGCCTTTTCTAGAACCGGAAAAAATGACAAATAGACTAGAAGTCTTTCGGAAATTCTTAGCAGCTTCAACATAATATTTCAAAGCTCTAACAACATCCAAAGAATGCAATGATTTCTCCTTAGAATTCTTAGGATTAGGGCATAATGAAGGAACTACAATTTCTCTACTAATGTTGTTGGAATTCACAACCTTAGGTAAAAATTCAAAAGAAGTTCGCAACACTGCCTTATCCTGATGAAAAATCAGAAAAGGAGACTCACAAGAAAGAGCAGACAATTCAGAGACTCTTCTGGCAGAAGAGATGGCCAAAAGGAACAAAACTTTCCAAGAAAGTAATTTAATGTCAAATGAATGCATAGGTTCAAACGGAGGAGCTTGAAGAGCCCCCAGAACCAAATTCAAACTCCAAGGAGGAGAAATTGACTTAATGACAGGTTTTATACGAACCAAGGCTTGTACAAAACAATGAATATCAGGAAGATTAGCAATCTTTCTGTGAAAAAGAACAGAAAGAGCAGAGATTTGACCTTTCAAGGAACTTGCGGACAAACCTTTATCTAAACCATCCTGAAGAAACTGTAAAATTCTCGGAATTCTAAAAGAATGCCAGGAAAAATGATGAGAAAGACACCAAGAAATATAAGTCTTCCAGACTCTATAATATATCTCTCTAGATACAGATTTACGAGCCTGTAACATAGTATTAATCACAGAGTCAGAGAAACCTCTTTGACCAAGAATCAAGCGTTCAATCTCCATACCTTTAAATTTAAGGATTTGAGATCCTGATGGAAAAAAGGACCTTGCGACAGAAGGACTGGTCTTAAAGGAAGAGTCCACAGTTAGCAAGAGGCCATCCGGACAAGATCCGCATACCAAAACCTGTGAGGCCATGCTGGAGCTACCAGCAGAACAAACGAGCATTCCTTCAGAATCTTGGAGATTACTCTTGGAAGAAGAACTAGAGGCGGAAAGATATAGGCAGGATGATACTTCCAAGGAAGTGATAATGCATCCACTGCCTCCGCCTGAGGATCCCGGGATCTGGACAGATACCTGGGAAGTTTCTTCTTTAGATGAGAAGCCATCAGATCTATTTCTGGAAGTTCCCACATTTGAACAATCTGAAGAAATACCTCTGGGTGAAGAGACCATTCGCCCGGATGCAACGTTTGGCGACTGAGATAATCCGCTTCCCAATTGTCTATTCCTGGAATATGAACCGCAGAGATTAGACAGGAGCTGGATTCCACCCAAACCAGAATTCGAGATACTTCTTTCATAGCCAGAGGACTGTGAGTCCCTCCTTGATGATTGATGTATGCCACAGTAGTGACATTGTCTGTCTGAAAACAAATGAACGATTCTCTCTTCAGAAGAGGCCAAGACTGAAGAGCTCTGAAAATTGCACGGAGTTCCAAAAAATTGATCGGTAATCTCACCTCCTGAGATTCCCAAACCCCTTGTGCTGTCAGAGACCCCCACACAGCTCCCCAACCTGTAAGACTTGCATCTGTTGAAATTACAGTCCAGGTCGGAAGAACAAAAGAAGCCCCCTGAACTAAACGATGGTGATCTGTCCACCACGTCAGAGAGTGTCGTACAATCGGTTTTAAAGATATTAATTGAGATATCTTTGTGTAATCCCTGCACCATTGGTTCAGCATACAGAGCTGAAGAGGTCGCATGTGAAAACGAGCAAAGGGGATCGCGTCCGATGCAGCAGTCATAAGACCTAGAATTTCCATGCATAAGGCTACCGAAGGGAATGATTGTGACTGAAGGTTTCGACAAGCTGAAATCAATTTTAGACGTCTCTTGTCTGTCAAAGACAGAGTCATGGACACTGAATCTATATGGAAACCCAAAAAGGTTACCCTTGTCTGAGGAATCAATGAACTTTTTAGTGAATTGATCCTCCAACCATGATTTTGAAGAAACAAAAGTCGATTCGTATGAAATTCTGCTAAATGTGAAGACTGAGCAAGTACCAAGATATCGTCCAAATAAGGAAATACCACAATACCCTGTTCTCTGATTACAGATAGAAGGGCACCGAGAACTTTTGTAAAAATTCTTGGAGCTGTTGCTAGGCCAAACGGCAGAGCCACAAACTGGTAATGCTTGTCTAGGAAAGAGAATCTCAGAAACTGATAGTGCGCTGGATGAATCGGAATATGCAGATATGCATCCTGTAAATCTATTGTAGACATATAATGCCCTTACTGAACAAAAGGCAGGATAGTCCTTACAGTTACCATATTGAATGTTGGTATCCTTACATAACGATTCAATATTTTTAGATCCAGAACTGGTCTGAAGGAATTCTCCTTCTTTGGTACAATGAAGAGATTCGAATAAAACCCCAGCCCCTGTTCCAGAACTGGAACTGGCATAATTACTCCAGCCAACTCTAGATCTGAAAATGCTTGAGCTTTCGCTGGGTTTACTGGGACACGGGAAAGAAAGAATCTCTTTGCAGGAGGTCTTATCTTGAAACCAATTCTGTACCCTTCTGAAATAATGTTCTGAATCCAAAGATTGTGAACAGAATTGATCCAAATTTCTTTGAAAAAACGTAATCTGCCCCCTACCAGCTGAGCTGGAATGAGGGCCGCACCTTCATGTGGACTTAGAAGCTGGCTTTGCTTTTCTAGAAGGCTTGGATTTATTCCAGACTGGAGATGGTTTCCAAACTGAAACTGCTCCTGAGGATGAAGGATCAGGCTTTTGTTCTTTGTTGAAACGAAAGGAACGAAAACGATTATTAGCCCTGTTTTTACCCTTAGATATTTTATCCTGTGGTAAAAAAGTTCCTTTCCCACCAGTAACAGTTGAGATAATAGAATCCAACTGAGAACCAAATAATTTATTACCCTGGAAAGAAAGGGAAAGTAGAGTCGATTTAGAAGACATATCAGCATTCCAAGTTTTAAGCCATAAAGCTCTTCTAGCTAAAATAGCTAGAGACATAAACCTGACATCAACTCTGATAATATCAAAAATGGCATCACAGATAAAATTATTAGCATGTTGAAGAAGAATAATAATGTTATGAGAATCATGATCTGTTACTTGTTGCGCTAAAGTTTCCAACCAAAAAGTTGAAGCTGCAGCAACATCCGCCAAAGATATAGCAGGTCTAAGAAGATTACCTGAACACAAATAAGCTTTTCTTAGAAAGGATTCAATTTTCCTATCTAAAGGATCCTTAAAGGAAGTACCATCTGCCGTAGGAGTACGTTTAGCAAGGGTAGAGATAGCCCCATCAACTTTAGGGATTTTGTCCCAAAACTCTAATCTGTCAGACGGCACAGGATATAATTGCTTAAAACGTTTAGAAGGAGTAAATGAATTACCCAATTTATTCCATTCCCTGGAAATTACTTCAGAAATAGCACCAGGAACAGGAAAAACTTCCGGAATAACTACAGGAGATTTAAAGACCTTGTCTAAACGTTTAGATTTAGTATCAAGAGGACCAGAATCCTCAATTTCTAATGCAATTAGGACTTCTTTAAGTAAAGAACGAATAAATTCCATTTTAAATAAATATGAAGATTTATCAGCATCAACCTCTGAAACAGAATCCTCTGAACCAGAAGAATCATTAGAATCAGAATGATGATGTTCATTTAAAAATTCATCTGGATAAAGAGAAGTTTTAAAAGACTTTTTATGTTTACTAGAAGGAGGAATAACAGACATAGCCTTCTTAATAGATTCAGAAACAAAATCTCTTATGTTATCAGGAACACTCTGAACATTAGATGTTGATGGAACTGCAACAGGTAATGGTATTTTACTAAAGGAAATATTTTCTGCATTAACAAGTTTGTCATGACATTTAATACAAACAACAGCTGGAGGAACAGCTACCAAAAGTTTACAGCAGATACACTTAGCTTTGGTAGTTCCAGCACCAGGCAGCGATTTTCCTGAAGTATCTTCTGGCTCAGATGCAACATGAGACATCTTGCAATATGTAAGAGAAAAAACAACATATAAAGCAAAATTGATCAAATTCCTTAAATGACAGTTTCAGGAATGGGAAAAAATGCCAAAGAACAAGCTTCTAGCAACCAGAAGCAATGAAAAATGAGACTTAAATAATGTGGAGACAAAAGCGACGCCCATATTTTTTTAGCGCCAAATAAGACGCCCACATTATTTGGCGCCTAAATGCTTTTGGCGCCAAAAATGACGCCACATCCGGAACGCCGACATTTTTGGCGCAAAAGAACGTCAAAAAATGACGCAACTTCCGGCGACACGTATGATGCCGGAAACAGAAAAGATTTTTTGCGCCAAAAAAGTCTGCGCCAAGAATGACGCAATAAAATGAAGCATTTTCAGCCCCCGCGAGCCTAACAGCCCACAGGGAAAAAGTCAAATTTTTTAAGGTTAAAAATTATTGATTCAAATGCAACATCCCAAATATGAAACTGACTGTCTGAAAATAAGGAATGTTGAACATCCTGAGTCAAGGCAAATAAATGTTTGAATACATATATTTAGAACTTTATAAAAAAAAGCGCCCAACCATAGCTTAGAGTGTCACAGAAAATAAGACTTACTTACCCCAGGACACTCGTCTACATGTTGTAGAAAGCCAAACCAGTACTGAAACAAAAATCAGCAGAGGTAATGGTATATATATATGAGTATATCGTCGATCTGAAAAGATAACAGAGAACCTATGAAATAGACCCCGTAGAAGGAGATCATTGCATTCAAATAGGCAATACTCTCCTCACATCCCTCTGACATTCACTGCACGCTGAGAGGAAAACCGGGCTCCAACCTGTTGCAGAGCGCATATCAACGTAGAATCTAGCACAAACTTACTTCACCACCTCCATAGGAGGCAAAGTTTGTAAAACTGATTTGTGGGTGTGGTGAGGGGTGTATTTGTAGGCATTTTGAGGTTTGGGAAACTTTGCCCCTCCTGGTAGGAATGTATATCCCATAAGTCACTAGCTCATGGACTCTTGCTAATTACATGAAAGAAATTATTTTGTTTGGTCCTCATTTTATTCGTCTTATCCTGAGGAAGGGCATGGCCTTTCCCTCCAGTGATGTCTGAAATGATCTCTTTCAGTTCAGGCCCGAATAGGGTCTTACCCTTGAAAGGGATGGCTAAAAGCTTAGCTTTTGATGACACATCAGCAGACCAGGACTTAAGCCATAATGCTCTACACACTAAAATGGCAAAACCTGAATTTTTCGCCGCTAATTAAGCCAATTGAAAAGCGGCATCTGTAATGAAAGAATTAGCTAGCTTGAGAGCCCTAATTCTATCCAGAATATCATCTAATGGGGTCTCAACCTGAAGAGCCTCTTCCAGAGCCTCGAACCAAAAGGACGCTGCAGTAGTTACAGGAACAATGCACGCTATAGGTTGGAGAAGAAAACCTTGATGAACAAATATTTTCTTCAGGAGACCCTCTAATTTTTTATCCATAGGATCTTTGAAAGCACAACTGTCCTCAATAGGTATAGTTGTACGCTTAGCCAGGGTAGAAATAGCTCCCTCCACCTTAGGGACCTCCTGCCACGAGTCCCGCACGGCGTCTGAAATGGGAAACATTTTCTTAAAAATAGGAGGGGGAGCGAACGGAATACCTGGTCTATCCCACTCCTTAGTAACGATTTCCAAAATCCTCTTAGGGACCGGAAAAACATCAGTGTAGGCAGGAACCTCTAGGAATCTGTCCATTTTACACAATTTCTCTGGAACTACAATAGGGTCACAATCATCCAGAGTCGCTAAAACCTCCCTGAGCAATAAGCGGAGGTGTTCTAGTTTAAATTTAAAAGCCGTCATATCTGAATCCGTCTGAGGGAACATATTTCCTGAATCTGAATTCTCTCCCTCAGCCAGCAAATCCCTCACTTCAGAACATTGTGAAGGTACATCGGATACGACTAATAAAGCATCAGAGGGCTCAGCGTTTGTTCTCACACCAGACCTACTGCGCTTGCCTTGCAACCCAGGCAGCTTAGATAAAACCTCTGTGAGGGTAGTATTCATAACTGCGGCCATATCTTGCAGGGTGAAAGAATTAGACGCACTAGAAGTACTTGGCGTCGCTTGTGCGGGCGTTAACGGTTGTGACACTTGGGGAGAATTAGATGGCATAACCTGATTCCCTTCTGACTGAGAATCATCCTGCGACATACTTTTAGTAGCTAAAATATGTTCTTTGCAATTTATTGACCTTTCAGTGCATGAGGGACACATTCTAAGTGGAGGCTCCACAATGCCTTCTAAACATATTGAACATTGACTTTCCTCAATGTCAGACATGTTGAACAGGCTAGTAATGACTACAAACAAGCATGAAAACACTTTATTTAATGAAAAAAATAACAATCTTAAAAAATGGTACTGCGCCTTTAAGAGAAAAAAAGCATACACGTTCTGCAAAACAGTCTAAACATGCACCAAAGTTTTCAAAATTTTGTATGCAGACACCATATAAGTAGTTAAGATTGCCCCACAAGGAATTTTAACCCCTTAATTTGCAAACCGGATTGAAAATAGGCCCAGATCCGGAAAAAAACACCCCCAGCACCTTGCCACAGCCCTGCTGTGGCCCTACCTGCCCTCAGGGATAGTAAATGTGGGGTAAAAGCTTCGATTTGGCCCAAAACATACACCAGGGCCCCCAGGAGTTAGAGCTTGCTGCTTGCTGAGAAAAACTAACTGCGCATCTGAGGTGCAAAAATAGGCCCCGTCCCTCTCACTCGATGTCTCTACAGCCTCAAAGAACTGCACCAGAGCGGTTATAACTAGCCATGTGGGTTCTGAGACCCAAAAGTTAAGCCATGTGTGCCCTCAATAAAGTTGCCCAAAACGTTATTGCCACAAAACGTTAAAGCACTCCCAACTCATAAAAACGTTTGCCCACAAACATTTACAACTCAGTGTCAACCATATTTGTAATTGGCCCCATATGCAAGCTAAATAATGTCCTTCTTTTAGCTCTAGGATTACTGCTTACCCTTACTCTCCTGGGTATAATGTCAGCCCTTCTGAAATACACAGTCTCTCCAGAAATATATGACTGAACATACCTCACTGCTGCATAGCATGAAAACGTTCCTCACACTGAAGTTTCCTGTACTCCTCAGCCTCTGTGGGAACAGTAATGGACCTTAGTTACAAATGCTAAGATCATCATCCTCCAGGCAGCAGTCTTCATCCATCTGCTGCCTGAGAGTAAATAGTACACACCGGTACCATTTAAAATAACAAACTCTTGCTTGAAGAAATTAAAAACTAATATTTTATCACCTCTTTCACTTTACCCTTCCTAGTACTTAGAGTAGGCAAAGAGAATGACTGGGGGTGGAGCTAAGGGAGGAGCTATATAGACAGCTCTGCTGTGGTGCTCTTTGTCACTTCCTGTTAGCAGGAGGATAATATCCCACAAGTAAAGGATGAATCCGTGGACTCTTCTTACCTTTATAGAAGAAAAGGCATTTTCTAGTGGTTGTACAAAAATTTTACATTGCTACATTCAAATATCCAGCTGGTCATCAAGTTTTGCCACTAAATCACATTTTAAAATATAATGATTCAGATTTATTAATAAAAGATTATTTTACAATTCTTTAAAACAATCTGTACTAATTCTGAATTTCCCAAACAAATTTTATGGAACAAAGGATAAAGTTATTTATTTAGTTGTTTATTAAATTCTTGCAATGACCATGATCACTCAGTAAACAACAAATTAGACTTTTAAATGTTCATAGTATTGTAGATGTAAATTACACATTTTTACATTCAAGTATATTAAAACATCTATTCCAAAATGATTACCAGTTGTGAAAAGCAGACACGCTTATCACTTGCTGTCAGTTGTTCTTGTCTAGTTAAGCAATAATGTGCTAAAACTGCTCTTTTGTTTTGTGGAAGAATTTTGGCAATAGAAGAAATGAAGACTCGTTTCATAAAAACTCAGGCTGGTTTTTGCTTTGATGGAGAAGGCAGCTGCCTGTTTTCATTTTCTGCAGAGCAGCAAAATCCATCAATATAATAAGCAGCTTAGATGCATCCATCCACAGCATCTG